>NW_026111535.1:147500-397500 GCF_024679095.1 Eriocheir sinensis | reverse complement strand
CACCACCACCACCATCACCACCACCACCATCACCACATGTTCTAGTTCAAATCTCATCACCGTCAATACCAATCTCATCACCACCACCCATCACCACCTCCACCACCACCACCACTTGGCTTGTTATATCACCAGTCAACACCTCACCTACCTATACACACACCAATCTCATCACCACCACCCATCACCACCTCCACTACCACCACCACCACCACTTGGCTTGTTATATCACCAGTCAACACCACCGTATAATAAGCATCTACGCCCCCCCTCCCCCACCTCCCTGTCTTCTCTTTCAACACCAAAATCACCACTTATAATTATCACAACACACATTAAACAGTAGTAGTAGTAGTAGTAGTAGTAGTAATTATAGCATATTACATAACAAATCGTAGAGAAGTCTGACATACTACTACTACTTCTACTGATACCAACACTATTATAAGTATAAGCCAACACTCACCACTTATTCCTCGTCTTCATCTTCACCTCCTCTTCCTCACGTCCTCCTCGTCCAGGGTCCACCGGGCAAATGACGAGGAGAGAGGCTCGGAGGTGTGGCAGATGCTGGAGGCTGTTGTTGTTCATCACGTCTCGAAGCAATGTCCAGCGGGGAAAGGCTTGGAGGTGTGAGAAGAGGCTGGAGGCTGGGGGTTGGTCACGTCTTTACCCAGAGTCCAGCGGGGATAGGGTGACGAGAGGCTGGGACGGCTGACAAGATGCTGTTCATCACGTAACAAGGCTGGGTAGTTAACAAGTTGTGAGGTTGATGGTAGTTAGTTGGTTACTGATAGGGGTGTTTATATGCATTATGGCCTATAGTGACTGAGTGAATGTATATATCAAGGGGTTTACATAGATTATATAGATACGTGGACATACCTTTTGTGTGGTGATATGTGTGAGAGATGAACACACACACACACACACACACACACACACACACACACACACACACACACACACACACACACACACACACACACGGGGACAAATTCACTGTGCAGATTTTTTATATAATTATTACACATCTAAGAAATTAAGTTGAAAATGGTTGTTGTCGTTGTTGTTTACTCTGTACAAGATAAGGGTACATTAATGAACTTACGGCTGTGTGTGTGTGTGTGTGTGTGTGTGTGTGTGTGTGTGTGTGTGTGTGTGTGACGTGGCCCGGGGCGTACTGTGGTAGCAGCCTCGCCGCCGGCCCCCTGCAAAACAGCCCCTCAGCGCACCACCACCTCATCAATGGGCGCGCTGACCCTTCAAAGCACCCCAAACTCACCCAAGAACTCTCCAAACACTCTCCGTGGCTGTGGTTGCTGGGTTGTGGCTGAGCGCGGCTGTGTGGTGGTTGAGTGGCGGGTTGTCGAAGTGTCGCCCCGGGTCTGAACGCTGAGGGGAGGGTGAGGCTGTCTCGCTATGTACAAGTTACCATAGAAAAGCTTATTATGAGGAATCGTTACTGTCTTGGCCGAGGAGAGATGTGCCGCTGGTGACGCTAAAACATCTCGGCAGGAAAATGTAAGAATGAACGATGTGCTGACGCCGCTGATAACCTCACACCATGGAGGTAGGATTGGCGGGCCCGCAAACCCCCTTCCTTGAGGTGAGGCCGACGAACTGTCAAATTTACGGCCAAAAGATGGGGGTGGGTGAGCCTGACTTGAGACCTGACACCTGGCCGTAAAAATGACAGCTTTGGCGGATTCACTTAATTGGGCTGATGTCACCTCCACCAATTCAACCTCCATGGTGACACTGCTCTGAGGGTCGCATTCCTAAACGTCTCGGGCTTCAATTACGACTGTTTTTCAAGGCCACGGAGGAGATTAACCGGGTCTTCACGGGGGTTGTGTTTCCCGTTCAAGGTGCAGAGTTCGTGTTAATAATGTGAGAAAATGAGGGTTAAAGATAGGCTAAATAGGTCTAAAATCAGTGGGTGAGTGACACTGTCTGAGAAAAAGTGAGATAGCTCTAAAGTGAGGGAGGGTAGAGAGTCTGGGGTGGGTGGATTAGAGAGAGGGATTGTTGGCTTACATTTTAGTGTATGGTAGAGTGAGTTAGAGCTAGTTTTAATCTGAGAAAATGATGGTTAAATATAGGGTAATTTTTCATGTCAAGCTATCACCGGGGTCACAAAACAGTCAATGAAAAGCCCAGAGCACCTTCCACGAGAGGCTTTTCGAACAGGCACAGGGAAGATTGACCGGGTTTTCTTGGATGACTTTACCGTTGAAGGCGTATAGGTCGTGTCAAGCTATGACCAGGGTCACAAAACAGTCCATGAAAATCCCAGAGCAACTTCTACTGTAGTCTTTTCCAGCAAGCGATCTGAGGCCCCGAGACGTTTATAAATTCGGGCTTGAGTCTGCCTTCCCTCCCGCTACAGTAACTTGGAGCGCGGGGTCTTATCAGGAGTTATCGGCATCAACATGTACAAAACAAATGATTCTTTTCTAAGACGTAACCACGAAACTCAACAAAGCGCTCCGCTCGCTGCCAGCCTTCCTGACGCCGGGAGGCTGCTCTGGGGGGCGGGGGAGGGAGTGGGCGGGGCATTCTTAAGCGTCTCGGGGGTTCACTATACGTTTCCCAAGACGTTACGAATATGGGTCTTGGGTCACCCCTTCCCGCCCCGCCTCGCCGCGCCCCGTTACCGCCCCGCCGAAGCCACCACGC
Organism: Eriocheir sinensis; assembly: GCF_024679095.1. Taxonomy (NCBI): domain Eukaryota; kingdom Metazoa; phylum Arthropoda; class Malacostraca; order Decapoda; family Varunidae; genus Eriocheir; species Eriocheir sinensis. The sequence goes on along the minus strand of NW_026111535.1, from coordinate 394,818 downwards.
GGGGCACTGGAGGTCACGAGATACGGGTACAAAACTAACAAAGAATTCAATGCCCCTGGTGATGGCCACGGCGGGGGGAGAGGGGCCGACCACAGGGGAGCCCCCGGGGGTTGTCTGTCTTAGGTGAACAGGTTATATACAGGTATTTACAGGGACCGTGGACAAGGCCGGGGTCACGGAACGCACGCACGCACGCACTCGATTTCTCTCTAAAGTACCTCCTGAAACGGCGCCACCGACTGGTGTTGAGTGGTGATAAAGTGGTGATAAAAGGGTGATGGAGTTGAGATTTGGTGGTGATGGTGGTGGTGGTTTGGAAGAAGAGGAGGAGGAGGAGGAGGAGGAGGAGGAGGAGGAGGGGGGTAAGGATGGTGTTAAAGGGTCAGAGACATGGTGGTGGTGGTGAAAAATGGTGATGAAAAACGGTGATGAGACTGGTAAAACGAAGGGAGGAAGAGGCATAGACTTCACAACTAGTTGACGGGAAATCTCTTCAGTCTTGGCGCGCTGGCTTCGCGTAAGGGGCCGATTGTTATGGCGACTTTCACTGCGACAACTCAAACACACTCTGCGTTCTTACTCCGAATTTAAGTGGAAACAGGACGAAATCTTCAAGTTTTAGTGCATACAAGCAGGCAGGAGTGTCTCTAGAGTGATTTGGTCGAGGATTCAAGGTAACTTATATAAAATAGCACCATGCGTGCACTTTGAAAACGTTGTGTAAAAAATGGCAAATTTGCGTAACTTTAGGTTGAAATCTTTACGTAAAATGAATGATAACTGTAGGATAGTGAAGTCCACAGTTTTACGTATTAGGAAACAAGAAATGTACGTTTAGTTAGTGCCTACATGGCAACTCAGCTCAGTTCCCGCGTCGCCTAACTCGCCTTAGGCACGCAGTCAGCTGGGCACTTCCCCTCTGTAAAGGATTATCGCTGTCCTGCCTCTGTTTACTCTCCAAGTAAAGGACCGAGAGTTAGTCATCGTCTCTGTACCCTTCCCCACAACTGCAAGGATCCAGAGGACGATACAAGAAGACACAGAAGGCAGTGGATCGAGTGGAAGTTCCTCCAGGAGATTGGCGAGATTTGCAAGGTACCTAACCACACTTTAGTTGATTAAATTAAATTGAATCGACAGCAAGCTTGTTCAATTCTATTTATTTTTTATTTTATAAAATGTTCCAGGTTTGGGCCGGCAAGGAGAAGAAGAAGAGGGGGACAAAGATCGGCAGGCTGCCGACACCCACCGCCTCGGCTCTGCACATCACGTGCAATGCCCTGCCCGCCTCCTGCAGGGACATCATCCTCCGCAAGATCCCGGGGTCGAGTATGTGTGCATGGGGAAGGCCAACTCTGACCCGACTGAGCACTCTTTCGGCGCGCCGCACCATGTGCGGCGCCAACTACTGGACGAGCGTGCAGAACTTCATGGTGAGCAACAGGTTGGCCCAGCGCCTGCATTTGCTGAAGCTCGTCGGGTTCTTCCCCGGGGACGTGCAGGCCGACCTGGACCGGGCCAAGGCAGAGGAGAAGGAGGACGACGAGGTGATCTTGGCCCAGCTTGCCAGGGAGCTGGCCGACGACCAGCCGGACCCGCCGACGGACGAGTTGCTCCTCGCCGTGGTCGGCAACTACGCCGGCTACCTGGCCAGGAAGGTCCAGGCCAACTCCTCTGTGGCCGAGTGCTGCAAGCAGGAGCTTGCCCAGCAGGAGGAGATGAAGAATACCGTGGAGCTCGAGAGGGGCGACCCGCCCTCTGTGATGTTCGACGCCCTGGTCGAGCTGGTCGACAGGGGAGAGCTGGAGACGGGCCGGTCCTGAAGCGGCCATCTCCCAATGGCCCACATGGCGTCCTTCAGGATGTCGCTGTGGGACTCCCTGATGCAGGGAGGACAAGAAGGAGCGCAGGTTGAGGTTCCTCTCCTTGCCATGCGCCACAGGGACGGGTTCAGGCACCTCCTGGAGTTCCTGGCGGCCTCAGACCCGACCTTGCAGGGGTACAGGTGCCAGGAGGGGCACAACCTGGCCAACACCATCTTGCCGCACATCAGCAGGTCCCTCTTCAACTGTTTCGGTGCTAATTTCTCCAAGGACGTGACCTCAGAAGCGAGGAAGAACAAGGCCTTGAAGCAGCCGACCGGCAGGAAGAGGAGCAGTATCGAGGAGGGCAGGAAGGAGACGGCGAGGAACAGGGACGTGTACAAGTCCAGGAAACTGACCGGGGCCCACAAGTCATAGGCCAAAAGGCTAAAGTGATTGTTCAGGGACGAGGGCCAGATAGCCGGCAAGACGTGCTGCGGCAATAGTGACATCGGAATTCAACCAAAATAAGTTGTGATTGTATATAGAAAAATGAATATTTTGCTTTTGTTGAGTAAAATTAAGATGTTTCTGCATGCTTTCCTCAAGTATTAAGTTTCTAATGTGAAAATTAAGTGATTTATTAGATGTTAAAAACTTACGTAAAAAATTGCACTAAATAAAAAAAATAAGTAGCTATTTCGGGCAAAAACTTATAAGATATGCTAAATATTGCTATTGATTCTGAAAATATAAGTGATTATCTCTGCATTTGGTGATGTTTGTGCATCTAGCGTAAAATCTGAGGATTTTATAGCCTTTTTAAGTTTTGTTATACTTATATAAAAAACAATTAATCTGGATTTTATTATGGAACGACTTTGAATTTTTTGATACCGCTGCTCATGGAGACTCATATATGCCTAAGGGAGGTGCCTGTTTTAGTTTCAGGTCGCTAGCTGCTTTGGTTTTGAAAATATTTAAATTTTAAATTTTTGAAAATCGGCCCCCTGCGAATCGGCCCCGCGCCCCGTTTCCCGTCAAGAGATTGTGAAGTCTATGGAAGAGGATTACTGAAGTGGTGAGAGAGAGAGAGAGAGAGAGAGAGAGAGAGAGAGAGAGAGAGAGAGAGAGAGAGAGAGAGAGAGAGAGAGAGAGAGAGAGAGAGAGACAAAGAAAAAAAATAAATAAATATAAAAGCAAATAAATAAGTACCATAAAGAAAATACCTAGTTACCCTTGCAATGATGTGTCCCATATGCTTGAACATGAATTGTAGCAGCAGGCGATTGGCGGTTGGCAGGCGGTTGATCAGCTGGCGCATGGCCTCGGCGCGCTCCCCGGGGTAAGGAATGATCGCTACGTCCTCAAAATGTGGCATCATGTCCGATGTCAACACTGGCTCCGGCAACTCCCTGCAGAACGGTCATTTTGATTATTATTATTATTATTATTATTATTGTTATGTCCGACGGCATCACTGGCTCCGGCAACTCCCTGCAGAATGGTCATTTGGATGATTATTATTATTATTATTATTATTATTATTATTATTATTATTATTATTATTATTGTTATGTCCGACGGCATCATTGGCTCCGGCAACTCCCTGCAGAATGGTGATTTGGATTACCAAACCTTATCTAACCTTACCAAACCTAATCTAACCTTACCAAACCTAATCTAACCTTACCAAACCTAATCTAACACTACCTAACCTAATCTAACCTTAGCAAACCTCATCTAACCTTACATAACCTAATCTAACCTTACCTAACCTAATCTAACCTTACCTAACCTAATCTAACCTTACCTAACCTAATCTAACCTTATCTAACCTAATCTAACTTTACCTAACCTAATGTAACCTTACCAAACCTTATCTAACCCTACCAAACCTAATCTAACCTTACCAAACCTAATATAACCCTACCTAACCTAATCTAACCTTACCAAACCTAATCTAACCTTACCTAACCTAATCTAACCTTACCTAACCTAATCTAACCTAATCTAACCTTGCATAACCTAATCTAACCTTACCAAACCTTATCTAACCTTATCTAACCTAATCTAACCTTACCTAACCTAATCCAACCTTACCTAACCTAAAATGACCTTGCAAAACCTTAGCAAACCTAATCTACCCCTGCCTAACTTAATCTAACCTTACCAAACCTTACCTAACCTAACCTAATCTAACCTTACACACACACACACACACACACACACACACACACACACACACACACACACAGAAACGGCAAAAGATAGAGAGAAAAATAGAAGAAAAAAAATCACTCATTTATATTGCAGTTGTTAGCACTGGAGCAATTGAGTGTGTTGGGTGTGATTTTGGATGAATTCGGTGAGTTGGGTATGATTCTGTAGTAATTTGTTTTGTGTTGATGTGATTTCCTAGGAGTCTGGGTCACTTGCATGGGTATATTAGTGAGCCTGGATGCAGTTTGACCCTTCCTCTGCACCTTGAACATGTAAAACACTCGTGAAGGCCTGATTGACGCACTTTTTAAGCTTTGGGAATAGGTTATGTGCGGCAGCCCAGAGTAAAAACAATGACTTGAGTCACTCATTCATTAATTAAGACTAATGAAACGTGTAATAATTCCTGCGATGGTCAAATAGTAGCTAGAAAATAAGGTCAAACACTCACAGTCCAGCGGCGCCCTCAGACCGGGCATGGCGCCGCAGATTACAGGTGTGGCACTGCCCTGGCACTGCGTGGGGCAGCAGTGTGGGGAGCCTGACCACCTCAAGCCCTGCAGGAGGCCATGGAGGGAGCTTTGGGGCGGGCTGAGGTGCCGAGGCGGGCTGACTGTCTTGCTCTTGCTCTTGCTGTACAGGTGACCCGTTGGAGAGTCAGGCCCTCGTATCGGCACAACCTGTAATAAACAAAACAACACAAGCAGTATCCATTACAAATCTTCCAATTCCCTATTTCTTGCACACCACATCTTTGCCAGAAAACTCTTCATGGCTTCTATAACTCTCTCTCTCTCTCTCTCTCTCTCTCTCTCTCTCTCTCTCTCTCTCTCTCTCTCTCTCTCTCTCTCTCTCTGTGTGTGTGTGTGTGTGTGTGTATGTGTGTGTGTGTGTGTGTGTGTGTGTGAGAGACTGACTGACTTTCTTAACGGATGGACTGACTGTCACTGACTGGCTGACTGAATAACTGACTGACTGAATGCACTGATATCCTCAAAAATGCTGTCTTACGAGGGTAGACGTATAACTATTCCTGCGCGTCAGCTCATCTTGGGGGTCAGTGGTCAAGCTGTACTTAGCCAGCTTGTCCCTACATGAAAACTACACACATCAACCTTGACCTCGAATAATATATTATAAACTTGAAGTCAATGCATGGATATGTAAAGGTCATAATAAATTACTTTTTGAACATAATGACATCTGTTTTTACTTTATAACACCTGTAGTAGTATATAGTAGTAGTAGTAGTACGTAGTAGTAGTAGTTGATTTACAGAAAAAACCGCTTTTATTCCTTTTTCTATTTCCCAGAGACATTTCATCTTATGTAGAAAAGGATGAGGAAGCCGTTCATGGCCTGATATCAACGCCACAGGCAAAATTAACGGTGTTTGGGGGTATGGTCCCCTTTGCGAAAAACAAGAAAAGATGAATTTTATCGCTTAGCTTTTAGTATGAACTTTGAAATGGGCACCTACCCCATGCAGAAACGTCCGCCGAATCGAATGGTACTTTCAGAATTGCTTTACGATGAACGCTAATGGAGTTATTGTCATTTTACGATGTATTTCTTTAGGTTATTTATATATAAAAAAATAAAATGAAGTCATTTCCGTATTCCACCTACTCCCATTAGCCCTACGATTACCATCAACCTCATCCCCCTTTGATTATCACCACGTAAACTACTGACCCGACTTATTCCCTATTCGACACCTGACATGACCTATTTTCGAATTCCACCTATCCCCATTAGCCCCCCACACCCATTACTTTTTACCCCCGCCCCTTTAATTATCACCACGCAATTTACTGACCCCATTTACTCACTATTCGACACCGAACATAAACTAATTACGAATTCAACCTACTCCCAATAGCCCCAACCTTACCCTAACCCCCCGCCCCCTCTGATTATCACCACGTAAATTACTGACCCGATTTAATCCCATTTCGACACCTGACATGACATATTTTCGAATTCCACCTATTCCCATTAGCCCCCCCAAATTACTTTTCACCCCCGCCCCCTTTAATTATCACCACGCAATTTATTGACCCCATTTACACCTTATTCGATACCGAACATGACCTAATTACGAATTCCAATTACTCCCATTAGCCATCCCACATTATCATGAACCTCCGGCCTCTCTAATTATCACCACGCAATTTACTGACCCCATTAACCCCCTACTCGACACCCCATATGACCTCTTTCCGAATTCTAAAATCTAGACCTTCTTCCTCTTCTTGAGGCCTTATAACGGAGCTATGCACAGTAACCACTGCATTGCGGAGCAAGTTCTTCTTCCTCTTCTTCTTTTGACCCATCCCACAACACCCAACCTTATGAATTGCTGTTTTCGTACTCTAACCTAACTCGTGAAATCGAGTTAGGTAAAGGTAAGGGAACAGCAATTCATAAGTATGGGTGTTGTGTCGGTGTGTATGGAAAATGTGATATTTCTCGCTTAGTTTTTACTCTGAACTTTGCAAACGCTACCTAATCGATGCTGAAAACTCCGACGAATCGAATGGTACACTCAGAATTGCTTTTAGATAAAAACTAACGGATATATTTGCATATAACTATCAGGAATGTTCGGGGATTTTTTTGATTTACAGAAATAAACCGTTTTTATTCCTTTTTCTATTTCCCAGAGGCATTTCATCTTATGTAGAAAAGGATGAGGAAGCCGTTCATGGCCTGAAAGCAACGCTCAGGGCAAAATTAACGGTGTTTGGGGGTATGGTCCCCTATGGGAAAACAAAAAAAGTTGAGTTTTATCGCTTAGTTTTTAGTGTGCATTTTGAAATGGGCACCTACCCCATGCATAAACGTCCTCCGATTCAAATGGTACTTTTAGAATTGCTTTACGAAGAACGGTAATAAAGTTATTGTTATTTTACGATGTATTTTATTAGGCTATTTATATATAGAAAAATAAATAGAAGCCATTTCCGTATTCCACCTAATCCCATTAGCCCCCCCCCGTTACCATCAACCTCATCCCCCTTTAATTATCACCACGCAAACTACTGACCCGATTTATTCCCTATTCGACACCTCATATGACCTATATCCGAATTTCACCTACTCCCATTAGCCCCCCCCCCATTACTTCTCACCCCCGCCCCCTTTAATTATCACCACGCAAGTTACTGACCCCATTTACTCCCTATTCGACACCGAACAAGACCTAATTACGAATTCCACCTACTCCCAATAGCCTCTAACCCTTACCCTTACCTCCAGCCCCCTCTGATTATCACCACGCAATTTATTGACCCCTTCTACCCAGTATTCGACATCTCACATGACCTTTTTTAGAGTTTCACGTACTCCCATTAGCCCCCCCCATTACCGTTAACCCCCGCCCTCTTTAATTATTACCACGCAATTTACTGACCCCATTTACCAGTTATTCGATACCGAACATGACCTAATTACGAAATACACCTATTCCCATTAGCCCCCTCCCACCATTATCACGAACTCCCGCCCCTTGTAATTATCGCCACGCAATTTACTGACCCCATTAACCCCCTACTCGACACCCCATATAACCTATCTCCAAATTCTAGCATCTATATCTTTTTTCTCTTCTAAAGGCCTTATAACGGAGCTATTCACGGTAACCACTGTATCGCGGAGGAAGGTCTTCCTCCTCTTCTTCTTTTGACCCATCACACAACACCCAATCTTATGAATTGCTGTTTTCTTACACTAACCTAACTCGAGTAAGGAAACAGCAATTCATAAGTTATGGTGTTGTGTCGAAATATACGGAAAATGTGATATTTCTCGCTTAGTATTTACTCTGAACTTTGCAAAGGGTACCTAATCGATGCAGAAAACTCCAACGAATCGAATGGTACACTCAGAATTGCTCTAAGATAAAAACTAACGGATATATTTGCATAAAAGTATAAAGAATGTTCGGTTTATAGAAAAAAACCCGCTTTTATTCCTTTTTCTATTTCCCAGAGGCATCTCATCTTATGTAGAAAATGATGAGGAACCCGTTCATGGCCTGAAAGCAGCGCCCCAGGCAAAATTAACGGTGTTTGGGGGTATGGTCCCATTTGCGAAAAACAAGAAAAGATGAATTTTATCGCTTAGTTTTTAGTATGAACTTTGAAATGGGCACCTACACCATGCATAAACGTTCGCCGATTTAAATGGTACTTTTAGAATTGCTTTACGAAGAACGGTAATGGAGTTATTGTCATTTTACGATGTATTTTATTAGGCTATTTTTATATAAAAAAATAAAATTATGCCATTTCCGTATTCCACCTACTCCAATTAACCCCCCCGTTACCATCAACCTCATCCCCCTTTAATTATCACCACGCAAATTACTGTCCCGATTTATTCCCTATTCGACACCTCAGATGACCTATTTCCGAATTTCACCTACTCCCATTTGCCCCCCCACCCATTACTTTTCACCCTCGCCCCATTTAATTATCACCACGCAATTTACTGACCCCATTTACTCCCTATTCAACACCAAACATGACCTAATTACGAATTCCACCTACTCCCAATACCCCCCCCCTTACCCTAGCCCCCTCCCCCCTCTGATTATCACCACGCAATTTGCTGACCCCTTTTACCCAGTATTCGACACCTCACATGACCTTTTTTCGAGTTTCACCTACTCCCAATAGCCCCCCCCCCATTACCGTTAACCCGGGCCCTCTTTAATTATTACCCCGCAATTTACTGACCCCATTTACCCCTTATTTGATACCGAACATGACCTAATTACGAATTCCACCTTCTCCCATTTCCCCCCTCCCCCATTATCATGAACTCCCGCCCCCTCTAATTATCGCCACGCAATTTACTGACCCCATTAACCCCCTACTCGACACCCCATATAACCTATTTCCAAATTCTAGCATCTAGATCTTTTTTCTCTTCTAGAGGCCTTATAACGGAGCTATGCACAGTAACCACTGCATTGCGGAGAAAGTTCTTCTTCCTCTTCTTCTTTTGACCCATCCCACAACATCTAATCTTATGAATTGCTGTTTTCTTACTCTAACCTAACTCGTGAAATCAAGATAGGTTAGACTAATGGAACAGCAATTCATAAGTATGGGTGTTAGTCGACGTGTATGGAAAATGTGATATTTCTCGCTTAGTTTTTAATCTGAACTTTGCAAAGGGTACCTAATCGATGCAGAAAACTCCGACGAATCGAATGGTACACACAGAATTGCTCTAAGATAAAAACTAACGGGTATATTTAAATACCACTATCAGGAATGTTCGAGGATTTTTTTTGATTTACAGAAAAAAAACGTTTTTTTTCCTTTTTCTATTTCCCAGAGGCATTTCACCTTATGTAGAAAAGGATGACGAAGCAGTTCATGGCCTGATATTAAACGCCCCAGGCAAAATTAACGGTGTTTGGGGGTATGGTCCCCTTTTGCGAAAAACAAGAAAAGATGAATTTTATCGCTTAGTTTTTAGTATGAAATTTGAAATGGGCACCTACCCCATGCAGAAACGTCCGTCGAATCGAATGGTACTTTCAGAATTGCTTTACGATGAACGCTAATGGAGTTATTGTTATTTTACGATGTATTTTATTAGGCTGTTTTTATATAAAAAAATAAAATGAAGCCATTTCCGTATTCCACCTACTCCCATTAGCACTCCCTCCCCCATTACCATCAACCTCATCACCCCCTTAATTATCACCACGTAAATTACTGACGAGATTTAATCCGTATTCGACACCTGACATGACCTATTTTCGAGCTCCACCTATTCCCATTAGCCCCCCCAATTACTTTTCACCCCTTGCCCCCTTTAATTATCACCACGCAATTTACTGACTACATTTACTCACTATTCGACACCGAACTTGACCTAATTACGAATTCCACCGACGCTCAATAGCACCCCCTCCTTACCCTAACCTCCCGCCCTTTCTGATTATCACCACGCAATTTACTGACCCCATTTAACCAGTATTCGACACCTCACATGACCTATTTTCGAGTTTCACTTACACCCATTAGTCCCCCTCCAATTAACGTTAACCCCCGCCCCATTTAATTAACACCACGCAATTTACTGACCCCATTTACCCTTTTTCGATTCCGAACATGACCTAACTACGAATTCCAATTACTCCCATTAACCCCCGCCACATTATAATGAAACTCCGCCCCCTCTAATTATCACCACGCAATTTACTGACCCCATTAACCCCCTACTCGACACCCCATATGACCTATCTCCGAATTCTAAAATCTAGACCTTCTTCCTCTTCTTGAGTCCTTATAACGGAGTTATGCACAGTAACCACTGCATTGCGGAGCAAGGTCTTCTTCCTCTTCTTCTTTTGACCCATCCAACAACACCCAATCTTATGAATTGCTCTTTTCTTACTCTAGTTTAATGCGTAAAATCGAGTTAGGTTAGCCTAATGGAACAGCAATTCATAAGTATGGGTGTTGTGTCGACGTGTATGGAAAATATGATATTTCTCGCTTAGTTTTTACTCTGAACTTTGCAAAGCGTACCTAATCGATGCAGAAAACTCCGACGAATCGAATGGAATCAGAATTGCTCTAAGATAAAAACTAACGGGTATATTTGCATATAACTATCAGGAATATTCGGGGATTTTTTTGATTTACAAAAAAAGACCGCTTTTATTCCTTTTTTCTATTTCCCAGAGGCATTTCATCTCATGTAGAAAAAAATGAGGAAGCCGTTCATGGCCTGAAATCAACGCCCCAGGCAAAATTAGCGGTGTTTGGGGGTATGGTCCCCTTTGCGAAAAACAAGAAAAGATGACTTTTATCGCTTAGTTTTTAGTATGAACCTTGAATTGGGTACCTACCCCATGCAGAAACGTCCGCCGAATCGAATGTTACTTTCAGAATGGCTTTACGATGAACGCTAATGAGGTTATTGTTATTTTACGATGTATTTTGTTAGGATATTTTTATTTAAAAAAAAAATTAGGCCATTTCCGTATTCCACCGACTCCCATAACCCCCCCCTCAATTACCATCAACCTCATCCCACCTTAATTATCACCACGCAAATTACTGACCCGATTTATTCCCTATTCGACACCTGAGATGACCTATTCTCGAATTACACCTATTTCCATTAGCCCCCCCCATTACTTTTCATCTCCACCCCTTTTAATTATCACCACGCAATTTACTGACCCCATTTACTCCCTATTCGACACCGAACATGAACTAATTACGAATTCCACCTACTCCCAATAGCCCCCTCCCCTTATCTTAACCCCCGCCCCTCTGATCATCACCCCACATTTTACTGACCCCATTTACCCAGTATTCGACACCTCACATGACCTATTTTTGAGTTTTACTTACTCCCATTAGCACCCCCCAATTACCGTTAACCCCCGCCCCCTTTAATTATCACCACTCAATTTACTGACCCCATTTACCCTTTATTCGATACCGAGCATGACCTAATTACTATTTCCAAGTACTCCCATTAGCCTCTTCCACATTATCATGAACCCCCGCCCTATCTCATTATCACCACGCAATTTACTGACCCCATTAACCCTCTACTCGACACCCCATATGACCTATTTCCGAATTGTAGCATCTAGATATTCTTTCTCTTCTTGAGGCCTTATAACGGAGCTATGCACGGTAACCACTGCATCGCGGAGCAAGGTCTTCTTCCTCTTCTTCTTTTGACCCATCACACAACACCCAATCTTATGAATTAATGTTTTCTTACTCCTACGTATCTCGTGAAATCGAGTTAGGTTAGGCTAATGGAACAGCAATCCATAAGTATGGGTGTTGTGTCGACGTGTATGGAAAATGTGATATTTTTCGCTCAGTTTTTACTCTGAACTTTGCAAAGCGTACGTAATCGATGCTGAATATCCGACGAATCGAATGCTGCACTCAGAATTGCCTTAAGATAAAAACTAACGGATATATTTGCATATAACTATCAGGAATGTTCGGGTATTTTTTTGTTTTACAGAAAAAAACTGTTTTTATTTCTTATTCTATTTCCCAGAGGCATTTCATCTTATGAAGAAAAGGATGAGGAAGCCGTTCTTGGCCTGAAATCAACGCCCCAGGCAACATTAACGGTGTTTGGGGGTATGGAGCCCTCTGCGAAAAACAAGAAAAGATAATTTTTATCGCATACTTTTTAGTATGAACTTTGAAATGACCACCCACCCCATGCAAAAACGTCCGCCAAATCAAATGGTTCTTTTAGAATTGCCTTCCGATGAACACTAATAGAGCTATTGTCATCTTACTATGTATATTACTAGGCTATTTTTATATAAAAAAAATAAAATGAAGTCATCTCCGTATTCAATCTACTCCCATTACCCCCCCCCCCCCCCCCTTACCATCAACATCATCCCCCTTTATTTAACACCACGTAAATTACTGACCCGATTTAATCCCTACTCGACACCTGACATGACCTATTTTCGATCTCCACGTATTCCCTTTAGTCACCAAATTACCTTTCATTCCCACCCCCTTTAATCATCACCACGCAATTTACTGACCCCATTTAATCCCTATTCGACACCGAACATGACATAATTACGAATTCCACCTACTCCAAATAGCCCCCTCCCCCCTTACCCTAACCCTCCGCCCCCTCTGATTATCAACATGCAATTTACTGACCCCATTTAACCAGTATTCGACACCTCACATGACCTATTTTCGAGTTTTACCTACTCCCATTAGCCCCCCCCCCCATTACCGTTAACCCCCGCCCCCTTTGAATGTCATCATGCAATTTACTGACCTAATTTACCCCTTATTCGATACCGAACATGACCTAATTACGAATTCCACCTACTCCTATTAGCCCCCCCCACATTATCATGAACCCCCGCCCCCTCTAATTATCACAACGCAATTTACTGACCCCATTTACCCCTTATTCGATACCGAACATGACCTAATTACGAATTCCACCTACTCACATTAGCCCCCCCCCACATTATCATGAACCCCCATCCCCTCTAATTATCACCACGCAATTTACTGACCCCATTAACCCCCTACTCGACACCCCATATGACCTATTTCCGAATTCTAGCATCTAGATCTTCTTCCTCCTCTTGAGTCCTTATAACGGAGCTATGCACGGTAACCACTGCATCGCGGAACAAGGTCTTCTTCCTCTTCTTCTTTTGACCCATCAAACAACACCCAATCTTATGAATTGCTGTTTTCTTACTCTAACCTAGCTCGTGAAATCGAGTTAGGTTAGGCTAATGGAACAGAAATTCATAAGTATGGGTGTTGTGTCGACGTGTATGGAAAATGTGATATTTCTCGCTTAGTTTTTAATCTGAACTTTGCAAAGGGTACCTAATCGATGCAGAAAACTCCGACGAATCGAATGGTACACTCAGAATTGCTCTAAGATAAAAACTAACGGATATATTTGCATATAACTATCAGGAATGTTCGGGGATTTTTTTGATTTACAGAAAAAACCGCTTTTATTCCTTTTTCTATTTCCCAGAGGCATTTCATCTTATGTAGAAAAGGATGAGGAAGCCGTTCATGGCCTGAAATCAACAACCCAGGCAAAATTAACGGTGTTTGGGGGTATGGTCCCCTATGCGAAAAACAAGAAAAGATGAATTTTATCACTTAGTTTTTAGTATGAACTTTGAAATGGCACCTACCCCATGCAGAAACGTCCGCCGAATCGAACGGTACTTTCAGAATTGCTTTACGATGAACGCTAATGGAGTTATTGTCATTTTACGATGTATTTTATTAGGCTATTTTTATATTAAAAAATAAAACGAAGTCATTTCCGTATTCCACCTACTCCCATTAGCCCCCCCCCATTACCATCAACCTCATCCCCCTTTAATTATCACCACGTAAATTACTGACCCGATTTATTCCCTACTCGACACCTGACATAACCTATTTTCGAATTCCACCTATTCCCATTAGCATCCTCCATTACTTTTCACCCCGCCCCCTTTAATTACCACCACGCAATTTACTGACCCCATTTACTAACTATTCGACACCGAACATGACATAATTACGAATTCCATCAACTCCCAATACTCCCTTTTTTTTTATACCAGAGGATTTTCATCTAATGTAGAAAAGGATGAGGAAGCCGTTCATGGCCTGAAATCAACGCCCCAGGCAAAATTAGCGGTGTCTGGGGGTATGGTCCCCTTTGCGAATAAGAATATATCCCTCTTTAATTATCACCACGTAAATTACTGACCCGATTTAATCCCTATTCGACACCTGACATGACATATTTTCGAGTTTCACCTTCTCCCATTAGTCCCCCCCAAATTACCGTCAACCCTCGCCCCCTTTAATTATCACCACGCAATTTACTGACCCCATTTACCCCTTATTCGATACCGAACATGACCTAAATACGAATTCCAATTACTCCCATTAGAACCCTCCACATTATCATGAGATTCCGCCCCCTCTAATTATCACCACGCAATTTACTGACCCCATTAACCCCCTACTCGACACCCTATATGACCTATTTCCGACAACACCAAATCTTATGAGTGGCTGTTTTCTTACTCTAACCTAACTCGTGAAATCGAGTTAGGTTAGGCTAATGGAACAGCAATTCATAAGTATCGGTGTTGTGTCGACGTGTATGGAAAATGTGATATTTCTCGCTTAGTTTTTACTCTGAACTTTGCAAAGGGTACCTAATTGATGCAGAAAACTCCGACGAATCGAATGGTACACTTAGAATTGCTCTAAGATAAAAACTAATGGGTATATTTGCATATAATTATCAGGAATGTTCGATGATTTTTTTTGATTTACAGAAAAAAACAACTTATATTCCTTTTTCTATTTCGTAGAGGCATATCATCTTATGTAGAAAAGGATGAGGAAGCAGTTCATGGCCTGAAATCAACAACCCAGGCAAAATTAATTGTGTTTTGGGGTGTGGTCCCCTTTGCAAAAAACAAGAAAAGATTAATTTTATAGCTTAGTTTTCAGTATGAACTTTGAAATGGGCACCTACCCCATGCATAAACGTCTGCCGATTATAATGGTACTTTCAGAATTGCTTAACCATAGACTTCACAATCTCTTGACGGGAAACGGGGCGCGGGGCCGATTCGCAGGGGGCCGATTTTCAAAAATTTAAAATTTAAATATTTTCAAAACCAAAGCAGCTAGCGACCTGAAACTAAAACAGGCACCTCCCTTAGGCATATATGAGTCTCCATGAGCAGCGGTATCAAAAAATTCAAAGTCGTTCCCTAATAAAATCCCGATTAATTGTTTTTTATATAAGTATAACAAAACTTAAAAAGGCTATAAGATCCTCAGATTTTACGCTAGATGCACAAACATCACCAAATGCAGAGATAATCACTTATATTTTCAGAATCAATAGCAATATTTAGCATATCTTATAAGTTTTTGCCCGAAATAGCTACTTATTTTTTTTTATTTAGTGCAATTTTTTACGTAAGTTTGTTACATCGAATAAATCACTTAATTTTCCCATTAGAAACTTAATACTTGAGGAAAGCATGCAGAAACATCTTAATTTTACTCAACAAAAGCAAAATATTCATTTTTCTATATACAATCACAACTTATTTTGGTTGAATTCCGATGTCACTATTGCCGCAGCACGTCTTCCCGGCTATCTGGCCCTCGTCCCTGAACAATCACTTTAGCCTTTTGGCCTATGACTTGTGGGCCCCGGTCAGTTTCCTGGACTTGTACACGTCCCTGTTCCTCGCCGTCTCCTTCCTGCCCTCCTCGATACTGCTCCTCTTCCTGCCGGTCGGCTGCTTCAAGGCCTTGTTCTTCCTCGCTTCTGAGGTCACGTCCTTGGAGAAATTAGCACCGAAACAGTTGAAGAGGGACCTGCTGATGTGCGGCAAGATGGTGTTGGCCAGGTTGTGACCCTCCTGGCACCTGTACCCCTGCAAGGTCGGGTCTGAGGCCGCCAGGAACTCCAGGAGGTGCCTGAACCCGTCCCTGTGGCGCATGGCAAGGGAGAGGAACCTCAACCTGCGCTCCTTCTTGTCCTCCCTGCACATCAGGGAGTCCCACAGCGACATCACGAAGGACGCCATGTGGGCCATTGGGCGAGATGGCCGCTTCAGGACCGCCCGGCCCGTCTCCAGCTCTCCCCTGTCGACCAGCTCGACCAGGGCGTCGAACATCTCGAGCTCCACGGTAATCTTCATCTCCTCCTGCTGGGCAAGCTCCTGCTTGCAGCACTCGGCCACAGAGGAGTTGGCCTGGACCTTCCTGGCCAGGTAGCCGGCGTAGTTGCCGACAGCGGCGAGGAGCAACTCGTCCGTCGGCGGGTCCGGCTGGTCGTCGGCCAGCTCCCTGGCAAGCTGGGCCAAGATCACCTCGTCGTCCTCCTTCTCCTCTGCCTTGGCCCGGTCCAGGTCGGCCTGCACGTCCCCGGGGAAGAACCCGACGAGCTTCAGAAAATGCAGGCGCTGGGCCAACCTGTTGCTCACCATGAAGTTCTGCACGCTCGTCCAGTAGTTGGCGCCGCACATGGTGCGGCGCTTGCCGAAAGAGTGCTCAGTCGGGTCAGAGTTGGCCTTCCCCATGCACACATACTCGACCCCGTAGGACGTAGTGAACAGCCCCCTCACTACCACACTGCACTGAACACACCACTGCACTGCACACAACACTGAGTCACTGCACTGATGGCGTAGTACGGCTCCTCCACAGTTTACTCCACGGGGTCGCGGCGTCCTCATATCTTGTGTCTCCTCCGTCACTTCCACTCGATCCACTGCCTTCTGTGTCTTCTTGTATCGTCCTCTGGATCCTTGCAGTTGTGGGGAAGGGTACAGAGACGATGAATAACTGTAGGTCCTTTACTTGGAGAGTAAACAGAGGCAGGACAGCGATAATCCTTTACAGAGGGGAAGTGCCCAGCTGACTGCGTGCCTAAGGCGAGTTAGGCGACGCGGGAACTGAGCTGAGTTGCCATGTAGGCACTAACTAAACGTACATTTCTTGTTTCCTAATACGTAAAACTGTGGACTTCACTATCCTACAGTTATCATTCATTTTACGTAAAGATTTCAACCTAAAGTTACGCAAATTTGCCATTTTTTACACAACGTTTTCAAAGTGCACGCATGGTGCTATTTTATATAAGTTACCTTGAATCCTCGACCAAATCACTCTAGAGACACTCCTGCCTGCTTGTATGCACTAAAACTTGAAGATTTCGTCCTGTTTCCACTTAAATTCGGAGTAAGAACGCAGAGTGTGTTTGAGTTGTCGCAGTGAAAGTCGCCATAACAATCGGCCCCTTACGCGAAGCCAGCGCGCCAAGACTGAAGAGATTTCCCGTCAACTAGTTGTGAAGTCTATGGCTTAACGAAGAACGGTAATGGAGTTATTGTCATTTTACGATGTATTTCATGGGGCTATTTTTATAAAAATAAAATAAAATGAAGCCATTTCCGTATTCCACCTACTCCCATTAGCCCCCCCCCCATTATCATCAACCTCATCCCCCTTTAATTATCACCACGCAAATTACTGACCATAATTATTCCCTATTCGACACTTGACATGACCTATTTTCGATTTCCACCTATTCCCATTAGCCCCCACCATTACTTTTCACGACCGCCCCCTTTAATTATCACCTCGCAATTTACTGACCCCATTTACTCCCTATTCGACACCGAACATGACCTAATTACGAATTTCACCTACACCCAATAGCCCTCCCCCCTTACTCTAACCCCCCGCCCCCTCTGATTATCACCACGTAATTTACTGACCCCATTTACCCAGTATTCGACACCTCACATGACCTATTTTCGAGTTTCACCTACTCCCATTAGCCCCCCCCCAATTACCGTTTACCCCCGCACCCTTTAATTATCACCGAGCAATTTACTGACCCCATTTACCCCTTATTCGATACCGAAGATGACCTAAATACGAATTCCAATTACTCTCATTAGCCCCCCCACATTATCATGAGCGTCCGCCCCCTTTAATTATCACCACGCAATTTACTGACCCCATTAACCCCCTACTCGACACCCCATATGACCTATTTCCGAATTAAAAAATCTAGACCTTCTTCCTCTTCTTGAGGCCTTATAACGGAGCTATGCACAGTAACCACAGAATTGCGGAGCAAGGTCTTCTTCCTATTCTTCTTTTTACCCATCACACAACACCCAATCTTATGAATTGCTGTTTTCTTACTCTAACCTAACGCGTGAAATCGAGTTAGGTTAAGTTAAGGGAACAGCAATTCATAAGGTTGGGTGTTGTGTCGACATGAATGGAAAAAGTTATATTTCTCGCTTAGTTTTTACTCTGAACTTTGCAAAGGGTACCTAATCGATGCAGAAAACTCCGACGAATCGAAGGGTACACTTAGAATTGCTCTAAGATAAAAACTAACGGATATATTTGCATATAACTATCAGCAATGTTCGGGGATTTTTTTGATTTCCAGAAAAAAAGGGCTTTTATTCTTTTTTCTATTTCCCAGAGGCATTTCATCTTATGTAGAAAAGGATGAGGAGGCCGTTCATGGCCTGAAATCAACGCTCCGGGCAAAATTAACGGTGTTTGGGGGTATGGTCCCCTTTGCGAAAAACAAGAAAAGATGAATTTTATCGCTTAGTTTTTAGTATGAACTTTGAAATGGGCACCTACCCCATGCAGAAACTTCCGCGGAATCGAACGGTACTTTCAGAATTGCATTACGATGAACGCTAATGGATATATTGTCATTTTACGATGTATATATTATTAGGCTATTTTTATAAAAGTAAAATAAAATGAAGCCATTTCCATATTCCACCTACTCCCGTTAGCCCCCCCCATTACGATCAACCTCATCCCCCTTTAATTATCATCACGCAAATTACTGACCCGATTTTTTCCCTATTCGACACCTGAGATGACCTATTATCGAATTCCACCTATTCCTATTAGCCCCCCCTATTACTTTTCATCCCCGTCCCCTTTAATTATCACCACGCAATTTACTGACCCCATTTACTCCCTATTCGACACCGAACATGACCTAATTACGAATTCCAGATACTCCCAATAGCCTCCCCCATTTACCCTAGCCCCCCGCCCCCTCTGATTATCACCACGCAATTTACTGATCCCATCTAATCAGTATTCGCCACCTCACATGACCTTTTTTCGAGTTTCACCTACTGCCATTAGCCCCTTCCTCATTACTGTTAACCCCCGCCCTCTTTAATTATTACCACGCAATTTACTGACCCTATTTACCCCTGATTCGATACCGAACATGACTTAATTACGAATACCACCTACTCCCATTAGTCCCCCCCCCATTATCATGAACTCCTACCCCCTCAAATTATTGCCACGCAATTTATTGACGCCATTTACCCCCTACTCGACACCCCATATTACCTATTTCCGAATTCTAGCATCTAGATCTTCCTTTTCTTCTTGAGGCCTTATAACGGAGCTATGCACGGTAACCACTGCATCGCGGAGGAATGTCTTCCTCCTCTTCTTCTTTTGACCCATTACACAACACCCAATCTTATGAATTGCTGTTTTCTTACTCTAACCTAACTCTTGAAATCGAGTTAGGTTAAAGTAAGGGAACAGCATTTCATAAGCTTGGGTGTTGTATCGACATGTACGGAAAATGTGATATTTCTCGCTTAGTTTTTTCTCTGAACTTTGCAAACGCTACCTAATCGATGCTGAATACTCCGACGAATCGAATGGTACACTCACAATTGCCTTAAGATAACAACTAACGGATATATTTGCATATAAGTATCAGGAATGTTCGGGTATTTTTTTGATTTACAGAAAAAAACCACTTTTATTCTTTTTTATATATCCCAGAGGCATTTCATCTTATGTAGAAAAGGATGAGGAAGCCGTTTATGGCCTGAAAGCAACCCTCAGGGCAAAATTAATGGTGTTTGGAGGAATGGTCCCCTATGGGAAAACAAAAAAAATTGAATTTTATCGCTTAGTTTTTAGTCTGCATTTTGAAATGGGCACCTACCCCATGCATAAACGTCCTCCAGTTCAAATGGTACTTTCAGAATTGCTTTAAGAAGAACGGTAATGGAGTTATTGTTATTTTACGATATATTTTATTAGGCTATTTTTATATAAAAAAAAATAAAATGATGCCATTTCCGTATTCCACCTACTCCAATTAGCCCCCCTCCGTTACCATCAACCTCATCCCCCTTTAATTATCACCACGCAAATTACTGTCCCGATTTATTCCCTATTCGACACCTCAGATGACCTATTTCCGAATTTCACCTACTCCCATTTGCCCCCCCACCCATTACTTTTCACCCTCGCCCCATTTAATTATCACCACGCAATTTACTAACCCCATTTACTCCCTATTCAACACCAAACATGACCTAATTACGAATTCCACCTACTCCCAATACCCCCCCCCCTTACCATAACCCCCCGCCCCCTCTGATTATCACCACGCAATTTGCTGACCCCTTTTACCCAGTATTCGACACCTCACATGACCTTTTTTCGAGTTTCACCTACTCCCAATAGCCCCCCCCCATTACCGTTAACCCGGGCCCTCTTTAATTATTACCACGCAATTTACTGACCCCATTTACCCCTTATTTGATACCGAACATGACCTAATTACGAATTCCACCTACTCCCATTACCCCCCCCTCCCCCATTATCATGAACTCCCGCCCCCTCTAATTATCGCCACGCAATTTACTGACCCCATTAACCCCCTACTCGACACCCCATATAACCTATTTCCAAATTCTAGCATCTAGATCTTTTTTCTCTTCTAGAGGCCTTATAACGGAGCTATGCACAGTAACCACTGCATTGCGGAGCAAGTTCTTCTTCCTCTTCTTCTTTTGACCCATCCCACAACATCCAATCTTATGAATTGCTGTTTTCTTACTCTAACCTAACTCGTGAAATCAAGATAGGTTAGACTAATGGAACAGCAATTCATAAGTATGGGTGTTGTGTCGACGTGTATGGAAAATGTGATATTTCTCGCTTAGTTTTTAATCTGAACTTTGCAAAGGGTACCTAATCGATGCAGAAAACTCCGACGAATCGAATGGTACACAAAGAATTGCTCTAAGATAAAAACTAACGGGTATATTTAAATACCACTATCAGGAATGTTCGAGGATTTTTTTTGATTTACAGAAAAAAAACGCTTTTTTTCCTTTTTCTATTTCCCAGAGGCATTTCACCTTATGTAGAAAAGGATGACGAAGCAGTTCATGGCCTGATACCAACGCCCCAGGCAAAATTAACGGTGTTTGGGAGTATGGTCCCCTTTTGCGAAAAACAAGAAAAGATGAATTTTATCGCTTAGTTTTTAGTATGAAATTTGAAATGGGCACCTACCCCATGCAGAAACGTCCGTCGAATCGAATGGTACTTTCAGAATTGCTTTACGATGAACGCTAATGGAGTTATTGTTATTTTACGATGTATTTTATTAGGCTGTTTTTATATAAAAAAAATAAAATGAAGCCATTTCCGTATTCCACCTACTCCCATTAGCCCACCCCATTACCATCAACCTTATCCCCTTTTAATTATCACCACCCAAATTACTGACCCGATTTATTCCCTATTCGACACCTTAGATGACCTATTCTCGAATTCCACCTATTCCCATTAGCCCCCCCATTACTTTTCATCCCCGCCCCCTTTAATTATCACCACGCAATTTACTGACCCCATTTACTCCCTATTCGGCACCGAAAATGAGCTAATTACGAATTCCACTTAATCCCAATGGCTCCTTCCCCATTACCCTAACCCGCCGCCCCCTCTGGTTATCACCACGCAATTTACTGACCCTATTTACCCCCTACTCGACACCCCATATTACCTATTTCCGAATTCTAGCATCTAGATCTTCTTTCTCTTCTTGAGGCCTTATATCGGAGCTATGCACGCTAACCACTGCATCGCGCAGAAAAGTCTTCCTATTAATAGCCCCCCCCACTTACCCTATCCCCCCGCCCCCTCTGATTATCACCACGCAATTGACTGACCCCATCTACCCAGTATTCGAGACCTCACATGACCTTTTTTCGAGTTTCATATACTCCCATTAGCCCCCCCCCATTACCGTTAACCCCCGCCCTCTTTAAATATTACCACGCAATTTACTGACCGAGATCAACGCCCCAAGCAAAATTAACGGTATATGGGGTTATGGTCACCTTTGCGAAAAACAAGAAAAGATGAATTTTATTGCTTAGGTTTTAGTCTGAACTTTGAAATGGGCACCTACCCCATGCATAAACGTCCGCCGATTCAAATGGTACTTTCAGAATTGCTTTACGAAGAACGGTAATAGAGTTATTGTCATTTTACGATGTATTTTATTAGGCTAATTTTATAAAAAAAAAAAGAATATAGTCATTTCCGTATTCCACCTAATCCCATTAGCCCCCTCCCCCTTACCATCAACCTCATCCCCCTTTAATTATCACCACGCAAATTACTGATCCGATTTATTCCCTATTCGACACCTGACATGACCTATTTTCGAATTCCACCTATTCCAATTAGCCCCCTTCCATTACTTTTCACCACCGCCCCCTTTAATTATCATTACGCAATCTACTGACCCCATTTACCCCCTATTCGACACCGAACATGACCTAATTACGAATTCCACCTGCTCCCAAATAGCCCCCCCCCTTACCCTAACCCCCCGCCGCCTCTGATCATCACCACACAATTTACTGAGCCCATTTACCCCTTATTCGCCACCGAACATGACCTGATTACGAATTCCACCTACTCGCATTACCTCCCCCCCTCCACGTTACCGTTAACCCCCGCCCCTTTTAATTGTCAGCATGTAATTTACTGAGCCCATTTACCCCGTATTTGCCACCGAACATGACCTAATTATGAATTCCACCTACTCCCAATAGTCCCCTCCATTACCCTAACCCCCAGCCCCCTCTGATCATCACCACACAATTTACAGAGCCCATTTACCCCTTATTCACCACCGAACATGACCTGATTACGAACTCCACCTACTCCCATTATCACCCCCCCCCCTGTTACCGTTAACCCCCGCCCCTTTTAATTATCAGCACGCAGTTTACTGAGCCCATTTCCTCCTTATTCGCCACCGAACATGACCTAGCTACGAATTCCACCTACTCCCATTACCCCCCCCCCCTCCCATTACCGTTAACCCCCTCCCCCTTTAATTATCAGCACGCAATTAAGTGACCCCATTTAACCCTTATTCGACACCGAACATGACTTAATTACGAATTCCAGCTACTCCCACTCATCCACCCCACCCAATTACCGTTAACCCCCTCCCCCTTTAATTATCAGCACGCAATTAAGTGACCTCATTTAACCCCTATTCGACACCGAAGATGACTTAATTACGAATTTCAACTACTCCCATTAGCCCCCCCCCTTACCCTAACCCCCCGCCCCCTCTGATCATCACCACACAATTTACTGACCCCATTTACCCCATATTCGCCACCGAACATGACCTGATTACGAATTCTACCTACTCCCATTACCACACCCCCCCCCATTACCGCTAACCCCCGCCCCTTTTAATTATCAGCACGCAATTTACTGAGCACATTTCCCCGTTTTTCGCCACCGAACATGAGCTAATTACGAATTCCACCTAGTCCCATTACCCCCCCCATTATTATTGAGCCCCGCCCCCTCTAATTATCAGCACGCAATTTACTGAGCCCATTAACCCCCTACTCGACAGCCCATATGACCTATTTCCGAATTCTAGTATGTAGATCTTCTTCCTCTTTTTTAGGCCTTATAACGGAGCTATGCACAGTAACCACTGCATCGCGGAGCAAGGTCTTCTTCCTCTTCTTCTTTTGAGCCATGACTTAAGACCCTATCTTATGAATTGCTGTTTTCTTAGTGTAACCTAATTCGTGAAATCGAGTTAGGTTAGGTTAAGGTAACAGGAATTGATAAGGTTGGGTGTTGTTTGGACATGTATGGAAAAATTGATATTTCTCTCTTATTTTTTAGTCTGAAGTTTGCAAAGGGTACCTAATCGATGCCGAAAACTCCGACGAATGGAATGGTACACTGAGAATTGCTCTAAGATAAAAAGTAGCGGGTATAATAATTATTTGCATCTAACTATCATGATTTTTTTTTGTTTTTTTTGATTTCCATAAAAATTAGCGGAGTGTGTGAAACAATCTGTGCCAAAGTCCCATGCTGATCCGAGTCTTCGTGTGAAAGATATTTGCGAAAAACGGCATGTCATGGGGTCTGATAATATGTATAGTAGATATCACCACCACCACCATCACCACCACCACCATTATCACCACAGTTTCTAGTTCAAATCTCATCACCGTCAATACCAATCTCATCACCATCACCCATCACCACCTCCACTACCACCACCACCACCACCACTTGGCTTGTTATATCACCAGTCAACACCAAACACCACCACCTACCTATCCACACACCAATCTCATCACCATATGTTCTAGTTCATCACCACCACCACCACCATATAATAAGCATCTACCCCCCCCACCCCTCCCCCACCTCCCTGTCTTCTCTTTCAACACCAAAATCACTACTTATAATTATCACAACACACATTAAACAGTAGTAGTAGTAGTAGTAGTAGTAGTAATTATAGCATATTACATAACAAATCGTAGAGAAGTCTGACATACTACTACTTCTACTGATACCAACACTATTATAAGTATAAGCCAACACTCACCACTTATTCCTCGTCTTCATCTTCACCTCCTCTTCCTCACGTCCTCCTCGTCCAGGGTCCACCGGGCAAATGACGAGGAGAGAGGCTCGGAGGTGTGGCAAATGCTGGAGGCTGTTGTTGTTCATCACGTCTCGAAGCAATGTCCAGCGGGGAAAGGCTTGGAGGTGTGAGAAGAGGCTGGAGGCTGGGGGTTGGTCACGTCTTTACCCAGAGTCCAGCGGGGATAGGGTGACGAGAGGCTGGGACGGCTGACAAGATGCTGTTCATCACGTAACAAGGCGGGGTAGTTAACAAGTTGTGAGGCTGATGGTTGTTAGGTGGTTACTGATAGGGGTGTTTATATGCATTATGGCCTATAGTGACTGAGTGAATGTATATATCAAGGGGTTTACATAGATTATATAGATACGTGGACATACATTTTGTGTGGTGATATGTGTGAGAGATTAACACACACACACACACACACACACACACACACACACACACACACACACACACACACACACACACACACACACACACACACACACACACACACGGGGACAAATTCACTGTGCAGATTTTTTATAAAATTATTACACATCTAAGAAATTAAGTTGAAAATGGTTGTTGTTGTTGTTGTTTACTCTGTACAAGATAAGAGTATATTAATGAACTTACGGCTGTGTGTGTGTGTGTGTGTTTGTGTGTGTGTGTGTGTGTGACGTGGCTCGGGGCGTACTGTGGTCGCAGCCTCCGCCGCCAGCCCCCGCAAAACAGCCCCGCTCAGCGCACCACCACCTCATCCAGGGGCGCGCTGACCCTTCAAAGCACCCCAAACTCACCCAAGAACTCTCCAAACACTCTCCGTGGTTGTGGTTGCTGGGTTGTGGCTGAGCGCGGCTGTGTGGTGGCTGAGTGGCGGGTTGTCGAAGTGTTGCCCCGGGTCTGAACGCTGAGGGGAGGGTGAGGCTGTCTCGCTATGTATAGCTCTAAAGTGAGGGAGGGTAGAGAGTCTGGGGTGAGTGGATTAGAGAGAGGGCTTATTGGCTTACATTTTAGTGTATGGTAGAGTGAGTTAGAGCTAGTTTTAATCTGAGAAAATGATGGTTAAATATAGGGTAATTTTTCATGTCAAGCTATCACCGGGGTCACAAAACAGTCCATGAAAAGCCCAGAGCACCTTCCACGAGAGGCTTTTCCAACAGGCACAGGGAAGATTGACCGGGTTTTCTTGGGTGACTTTACCGTTGAAGGCGTAGAGGTCGTGTCAAGCTATGACCAGGGTCACAAAACAGTCCATGAAAATCCCAGAGCAACTTCTACTGTAGTCTTTTCCAGCAAGCGATCTGAGGCCCCGAGACGTTTATAAATTCGGGCTTGAGTCTGCCTTCCCTCCCGCTACAGTAACTTGGAGCGCGGGGTCTTATCAGGAGTTATCGGCATCAACATGTACAAAACAAATGACTCTTTTCTAAGACGTAACCACGAAACTCAACAAAGCGCTCCGCTCGCTGCCAGCCTTCCTGACGCCGGGAGGCTGCTCTGGGGGGCGGAGGAGGGAGGGTGGGCATTCTTAAGTGTCTCGGGGCCTCACTATACGTTTCCCAAGATGTTACGAATATGGGTCTTGGGTCACCCCTCCCCGCCCCGCCTCGCCGCGCCCCGTTACCGCCCCGCCGAAGCCACCACGCTGGGCACTGGAGGTCACGAGATACGGGTACAAAACTAACAAAGAATTCAATGCCCCTGGTGATGGCCACGGCGGGGGGAGAGGGGCCGACCACAGGGGAGCCCCCGGGGGTTGTCTGTCTTAGGTGAACAGGTTATATACAGGTATTTACAGGGACCGTGGACAAGGCCGGGGTCACGGAACGCACGCACGCACGCACGCACTCGATTACTCTCTAAAGTACCTCCTGAAACGGCGCCACGGACTGGTGTTGAGTGGTGATAAAGTGGTGATGAAAGGGTGATGGTGTTGAGATTTGGTGGTGATGGTGGTGGTGGTTTGGAAGAAGAGGAGGAGGAGGAGGAGGAGGAGGAGGGGGGTAAGGATGGTGTTAAAGGGTCAGAGACATGGTGGTGGTGGTGAAAAATGGTGATGAAAAACGGTGATGAGACTGGTAAAACGAAGGGAGGAAGAGGATTACTGAAGTGGTGAGAGAGAGAGAGAGAGAGAGAGAGAGAGAGAGAGAGAGAGAGAGAGAGAGAGAGAGAGAGAGAGAGAGAGAGAGAGAGAGAGAGAGAGAGAGAGAGAGAGAGAGAGAGAGAAAAAAAAAAAAACAAAAATAAATAAATATAAAAGCAAATAAATAACTACCATAAAGAAAATCCCTAGTTACCCTTGCAATGATGTGTCCCATATGCTTGAACATGTATTGTAGCAGCAGGCGGTTGGCGGTTGGCAGGCGGTTGATCAGCTGGCGCATGGCCTCGGCGCGCTCCCCGGGGTTAGGAATGATCGCTACGTCCTCAAAGTGTGGCATCATGTCCGACGTCAACACTGGCTCCGGCAACTCCCTGCAGAACGGTCATTTTGATTATTATTATTATTATTATTATTATTATTATTATTATTATTATTATTATTATTATTATTATTATTATTGTTATGTCCGACGGCTTCATTGGCTCCGGCAACTCCCTGCAGAATGGTGATTTGGATTACCAAACCTTATCTAACCTTACCAAACCTAATCTAACCCTACCTAACCTAATCTAGCCTTAGCAAACCTCATATAACCTTACCTAACCTAATCTAACCTTACCTAACCTAATCTAACCATACCTAACCTAATCTAACCTTACCTAACCTAATGTAACCTTACCAAACCTTATCTAACCTTACCAAACCTAATCTAACCTTACCAAACCTAGTCTAACCCTACCCAGTGGCGTTCCTAGAGCATTTGGTACCCGGGGCGGAGCATAATTTTGCACCCCACCACCCCCAGAGCCCTCTATTACCAGAGTTCCGACAACTCTGAGGCAGGCGCCATGTTGACTCCCAGCCGCGCTACCTTGCCCGCCCCGCGCTGCCCTGTTTTACCCCATTAAGCTGTATTTACACTAATAAATAAATTTATTATTGTAAATTCATAAATTCATTAGTGTAAATACAGCTTAATGGTGTAAAACAGGGCAGCGCGGGGCGGGCAAGGGAGCGCGGCTGGGAGTCAACATGGCGCCTGCCTGCCAAATATCCACCTAACGTTTGCTGCTGTGGCCTAATCGTCCTAGTTTGATGGCCAATGGTCAAAACGTCCGTGACCAAAATGTCCTACATTCAGCTGCTACACGGTTCTACTCCTTGGTTCTACTTTTGACGCGGGTGGTCAGTCACGGGTGAGGTAGCCTAGGCCTTGCGGCGTTGCATGTTCAAACGCGTGCTTCCTCAGTCCTCACTCCTCACCCAGGCAGCGCTTTTCCTCGCTCGTGAGTGGGATGCGCCAGGTAATGCGACGAGAAGATATTTACTTTCTTTCCGAGCCAATTTTTACCCTCTACTAGTAGATAATCCCACACTGTGGTGTATCGTCTACAAATATAAGCAGAAACGCGTGTAGATTCAAAAGCCGTGCTGCCCGTGCTTAAAACTTGATGTAATGACAAACATTTACTACATGCGGTCAGACAGCAATCGAGCCGCCACTCCTGCCACCGTCACAGCCTTATACTAGCAAAATGTTGAGGTTCCTTCGCCCCGCTATGTCATACTTATCTGTGTGGTATCACAAGGCAGTGAAGCAGTGGTTCTTAACCTTTTTCAATGTACGCACCCCTTTCATATCAGCTGTCATTTCTCTCACCCCAGAACTGCTGCATAAAAAAGCAAAAATATAAACTCGATGCCCACAAAACCACTTCATTAGGAAATTATCTCCGTACTGATGTATATGATCTCCTTAGGAAACACTACCGGCAATTTCCTGAAAGTCCTTTCCTGTCCCAGAAAAAAAAAAAAAAAAAAAAAAAAAAAATTAATCTTTTTTTTCCTTTAAATTTTCACAGGCATCCTGACACCCTTTAGGAAGTGGCCTAGCACCCCCTAGGGGTGCGAGCACCCCTAATTAAGAACCATTGCATTAAAGGCACACACGCCACGCCGCAACAACGCACTTCCCCCAGCCAGCCCTCGCCTCCATCCTGCCAGCCCTCGTGCACACAGCCAGCCCCCGCCCCTAGCAGTCTTGTGTCTTATGATTTATGCACTAAATGATTACCATGTACACACGACTCCTACCTTACAGCACGCGTTCACAATTACAGCCGCAGATCTGCCTCCAGTGTGCATGGTGCGCCAGGTGCGGTACTCAAGCCTCCATGACGTGGCGGCCATTTGCACCAGCTGACTCGCTGCTCTACATGTATAGCACGCACGTGCCTATTTTTTTTTTTTTTTTTTATTCGTGGTTTTCAATGCCCTGCCTTAATTTATTAGGTTATTATTATTTTCCGTATATTTTGCTTAATATTCAGGGTAGACATATTTAGGGACAGCCACTGAAAAGCTGAAAAAAAATTGCCAGGCCACCTTTTGTTGGGAACCTGGTGGGGTACGTCTTCATACATGACACCCCCCCCGGGCCCCCCCCGCCCCCCTCCTTTAGCTACCCCACTGATTATCCATTAAACGAGCCGGGATGGCACCCCCTTCAAGCTGTCACCCGGGGCGGACCGCCCCCCCCCGCCCCCCCCTTAGTACGCCACTGACCCTACCTAACCTAAACTAACATTACCAAACCTAATCTAACCTTACCAAACCTAATCTAACCTTACCTAACCTAATCTAACCTTACCTAACCTAATCTAACCTAATCTAGCCTTGCATAACCTAATCTAACCTTACCAAACCTTATCTAACCTTATCTAACCTAATGTAACCTTACCTAACCTAATCCAACCTTACCTAACCTAATATGACCTTGCAAAACCTTAACAAACCTAATCTACCCCTACCTAACCTAATCTAACCTTACCAAACCTTACCTAACCTAACCTAATCTAACCTTACACACACACACACACACACACACACACACACACACACACACACACACACACACACACACAGAAACGGCAAAAGATAGAGAGAAAAATAGAAGAAAAAAAAATCACTCATTTATATTGCAGTGGTTAGCACTGGAGCAATTGAATGTGTTGGGTGTGATTTTGGATGAATTCGGTTTGTTGGGTATGATTCTGTAGTAATTTGTTTTGTGTTGATGTGATTTCCTAGGAGTCTGGGTCACTTGCATGGGTATATCAGTGAGCCTGGATGCAGTTTAACCCCTCCTCTGCACCTTGAACCTGTAAAACACTCGTGAAGGCCTGATTGACGTCCTTTTTAAGCTTTGGGAATAGGTTATGTGCGGAAGCCCAGAGCCAAAACAATGACTTGAGTCACTCATTCATTAATTAAGACTAATGAAACGTGTAATAATTCCTGCGATGGTCAAATAGTAGCTTGAAAATAAGGTCAAACACTCACAGTCCAGCGGCGCCCTCAGACCGGGCATGGCGCCGCAGATTACAGGTGTGGCACTGCCCTGGCACTGCGTGGGGCAGCAGTGTGGGGAGCCTGAACACCTCAAGCCCTGCAGGAGGCCATGGAGGGAGCTTTGGGGCGGGCTGAGGGGCCGAGGCGGGCTGTCGGTCTTGCTCTTGCTCTTGCTGTGCAGGTGACCCGTTGGAGAGTCATGCCTTCGTATCGGCACAACCTGTAATAAATAAAACATCAAGCAGTATCCATTAGAAATGTTCCAATTCCCTATTTCTTGCACACCACATCTTTGCCAGAAAACTCTCCATGGCTTCTATAATTCTCTCTCTCTCTCTCTCTCTCTCTCTCTCTCTCTCTCTCTCTCTCTCTCTCTCTCTCTCTCTCTCTCTCTGTGTGTGTGTGTGTGTGTGTGTGTGTGTGTGTGTGTGTGTGAGACTGACTGACTTTCTTAACGGATGGACTGACTATCACTGACTGGCTGACTGAATAACTAACTGACTGAATGCACTGATATCCTCAAAAATGCTGTCTTACGAGGGTAGACTTATAACTATTCCTGCGCGTGAGCTCATCTTGGGGGTCAGGGGTCAAGCTGTACTTAGCCAGTTTGTCCCTACATGAAAACTACACACATCAACCTTGACCTCGAATATATTATAAACTTGAGGTCAATGCATGGATATGTAAAGGTCATAATAAATTACTTTTTGAACATAATGACATTTGTTTTCACCTTATAACACCTGTAGTAGTATATAGTAGTAGTAGTAATAGTACGTAGTAGTAGTAGTAGTAGTAGTAGTAGTAGTTGATTTACAGGAAAAAACCGCCGTTCATGGCCTTAAATCAACGCCCCAGGCATAATTAACGGTGTTTGAGGGTATGGTCCCCTTTGCGAAAAACAAGAAAAGATGAATTTTATCGCTTAGTTTCTAGTATGAACCTTGAAATGGGCACCTACCCCATGCAGAAACGTCCGCCGAATCGAATGGTACTTTCAGAATTGCTTTACGATGAACGCTAATGAAGTTATTGTCATTTTACGATGTATATTATTAGGCTATTTTTATAAAAATAAAATAAAATGAAGCCATTTCCGTATTCCACCTACTCCCATTAGCTCCCCCCCATTAACATCAACCTCATCCCCCTTTAATTATCATCACGCAAATTACTGACCCGATTTATTCCCTATTCGACACCTGAGATGACCTATTCACGAATTCCACCTATTCCCATTAGCCCCCCCTATTACTTTTCATCCCCGTCCCCTTTAATTATCACCACGCAATTTACTGACCCCATTTACTCCCTATTCGACACCGAACATGACCTAATTACGAATTCCAGATACTCCCAATAGCCTCCCCCCCTTACCCTAGCCCCCCGCCCCCTCTGATTATCACCACGTAATTTACTGACCCCATTTAACCAGTATTCGACACCTCACATGACCTATTTTCGATTTACACCTACTGCCATTAGCCCTTCCAATTACCGTTAACCCCCGTCCTCTTTAATTATTACCACGCAATTTACTGACCCCATTTACCCCTGATTCGATACCGAACATGACTTAATTTCGAATACCACCTACTCCCATTAGTCCCCCCCCCTTATCATGAACTCCTACCCCCTCTAATTATCGCCACGCAATTTATTGACCTCATTTACCCCCTACTCGACACCCCATAAGACCTATATCCGAATTCTAGCATCTAGATCTTCTTTCTCTTCTTGAGGCCTTATAACGGAGCTATGCACGGTAACCACTGCATTGCTGAGCAAGGTCTTCTTCCTCTTCTTCTTTTGACCCATTACACAACACCCAATCTTATGAATTCCTGTTTTCTTACTCTAACCTAACTCGTGAAATCAAGATAGGTTAGACTAATGGAACAGCAATTCATAAGTATGGGTGTTGTGTCGACGTGTATGGAAAATGTGATATTTATTCCCTATTCGACACCTTAGATGACCCATTCTCGAATTCCACCTATTCCCATTAGCCCCCCCATTACTTTTCATCCCCGCCCCCTTTAATTATCACCACGCAATTTACTGACCCCATTTACTCCCTATTCGGCACAAAATGATCTAATTACGAATTCCACTTAATCCCAATAGCCCCCCCCCCATTACCCTAACCCGCCGCCCCCTCTGGTTATCATTACGCAATTTACTGACCCTATTTACACCCTACTCGACACCCCATATTACCTATTTCCGAATTCTAGCATCTAGATCTTCTTTCTCTTCTTGAGGCCTTATATCGGAGCTATGCACGCTAACCACTGCATCGCGCAGAAAAGTCTTCCTATTATTAGCCCCCCCCCACTTACCCTATCCCCCCGCCCCCTCTGATTATCACCACGCAATTGACTGACCCCATCTACCCAGTATTCGAGACCTTACATGAACTTTTTTCGAGTTTCATATACTCCCATTATCCCCCCTATTACCGTTAACCCCCGCCCTCTTTAAATATTACCACGCAATTTACTGACCGAGATCAACGCCCCAAGCAAAATTAACGGTATATGGGGTTATGGTCACCTTTGCGAAAAACAAGAAAAGTTGAATTTTATCGCCTAGTTTTTAATATGAACTTTGAAATGGGCACCTACCCCATGCATAAACGTCCACCGATTCAAATGATACTTACAGAATTGCTTTACGAAGAACGGTAATGGAGTTATTGTCATTTTACGATGTATTTTATTAGGCTAAGGGATATATTTGCATATAACTATCAGGAATGTTTGGGGATTTCTTTGATTTACAGAAAAAAACCGCTTTTATTCCTTTTTTCTTTATTTCATCTTCATTTTCATTAGAAAAAAAGGACGAGAAGCCGTTCATGGCCTGAAATCAACAAAAAAAAAAAATAAAAGGGGGTGGGGGGGGGTATGAAAAAAAAAAAAAAAAAAAAAATAATTTATTTTTAATTTTTTTTTTTGACTTTGAAAATGGACCCACCCCCATGCAAAAACGTCCCGAAATCGAACGTACTTTTTCAAGCGCTTACGATGAACGCTAATAGTTATTATTGTTTTTTACGATGTATTTTATTAGGCTATTTTTATATAAAAAAATAAAATGAAGTCATTTCCGTATTCCACCTACTCCCATTAGACCCCCCCCTTACCATCAACCTCATCCCTCTTTAATTATCACTACGTAAATTACTTACCCGGTTTAATCCCTATTCGACACCTGACATGACATATTTTCGAATTCCACCTATTCCCATTAGCCCCCCCAAACCCCCCCCCCCCCCTTTAATTATCACACGCAATTTACTGACATATATTACCCCCTATTCGATACCGAAGATGACCTAATTACTTTTCACCCCCGCCCCCTTTAATTATCACCACGCAATTTACTGAACATATTTACCCCTTATTCGATACCGAAGATGACCTAATTACGAATTCCGATTACTACCATTACCTATCCCACATTATCATGAACCTCAGCCCTCTCTAATTATCACCACGTAATTTACTTACCCCATTAACCTCCTACTCGACACCCCATATGACCTCTTTCCGAATTCTAAAATCTAGACCTTCGTCCTCTTCTTGAGGCCTTATAACGGAGCTATGCACAGTAACCACTGCATTGCGGGGCAAGGTCTTCTTCCTCTTCTTCTTTTGACCCATCCCACAACATCCAATTTTATGAATTGCTGTTTTCTTACTCTAACCTAACTCGTGAAATCGAGTTAGGTTAGGCTAATGGAACAGCAATTCATATGTATGGGTGTTGTGTCGACGTGTATGGAAACAAGAAAAGTTGAATTTTTTCGCTAAGTATTTGGTCTGAACTTTGAAAAGAGCACCTACGCCATGCAGAAACGTCGCCCGAATCGAATGGTACCCTCAGAATTGCTTTACGACAAAAGCAAATGGAGTTATTGTCATTTTACCATGGATTTCAGTAGGCTATTTTTATATTAATTAATAAAATGATGCCATTTCTTTACATTTAAGTATTTTGATTCGAAGAGGCACTTCATCTTATGTCGAAAATGATGAGGAAGCCTTAAATCAACGCTGCGGGCAATTTGAACAATGGAATGCAACACCATACAATGAAGTGGAATAGAGTTCGATGAAATTCAGCACAAAACAATAAAATGGAACAGATAACAATAAAAATTAAGTCATTATAATCATATGGAACACAAAACAATGAAATCCAACACAATGTAATGAATTGCAACACAACTCATACACATATCGAGTCTAGCACATGATCGGGCCATGGTGAATCCATATCACGAGTCAAGCACATGATCAGGCGGTGGTGAAAACATATCACGAGTCCAGCACATGATCAGGCCATGGTGAACTTCTTAAACGAGTCTAGCACATGATTTTGCCGTGGTGAACTTATACCACGAGTCTAGCACATGATCGGGCAGTGGTGAACACATATCACGAGTCCAGCACATGATCAGGTCGTGGTTAACTCATACCACGAGTCTAGCACATGATCAGGCCGTGGTGATTACAAATCACGAATCTAGCACATGATCAGGCCGTGGTGAACACATATCATGAGTCTAGCACATGATCAGGCCTTGGTAACTACGAATTACACCTGCTCCCACTAGCCCCCCCAATTACCGTTAACCCCAGCCCCTTTTAATTATCACCACGCAATTTACTGACCCCATTTACCCCTTATTCGATACCGAACATGACCTAATTACGAGTTCCACATACTCCCAATACCCCCCCCTTTTACCCTATCCACCCGCCCCCTCTGGTTATCACCACGCAATTTACTGACCCTATTTACCCAGTATTCGACACCTCACTTGACCTCTTTTCGAGTTTCACCTACTCCCATTAGCCCCCTCCCATTACCGTTAACCCCCGCCACTTTTAATTATCAGCACGTAATTTACTGACCCCATTTACCCCTAATTCGGAACCGAATATGACCTAACTACGAATTCCACCTTCTCCCATTACCCCCCCCACCTTATTATTAACCCCCGCCCCCTCTAATTATCACCATGCAATTTACTGACCCCATTAACCCCCTACTCGACACCCCATATGACCTATTTCAGAATTCTAGTATGTAGATCTTCTTCCTCTTCTTGAGGCCTTATAACGGTGCTGTGCACAGTAACCACTGCATCGCGGAGCAGGGTCTTCTTCCTCTTCTTCTTTTGACCCATCACACAACACCCAATCTTATGAATTGCTGTTTTCTTACTCTAACCTAACACGTGAAATCGAGTTAGGTTAAGTTAAGGAAACAGCACTTCGTAAGGTTCGGTGTTGTGTCGACATGAATGGAAAAAGTGATATTTCTCGCTTAGTTTTTACTCTGAACTTTGCAAAGGGTACCTAATCGATGCAGAAAACTCCGACGAATCGAATGGTAAACTCAGAATTGCTCTAAGATAAAAACTAGCGGATATATTTGCAAATAACTGTTTGGAATCTTCGATGATTTTTTTGATTTACAGAAAAAAACCGCTTTTATTCCTTTTTTTATTCCCCAGAGGCATTTCACCTTATGTAGAAAAGGATGAGGAAGCCGTTCATGGCCTGAAATCAACGCTCCGGGCAAAATTAACGGTGTTAGGGGTATGGTCCCCTCTGCGAGAAACAAGAAAAGTTGAATTTTCTCGCTAAGTATTTGGTCTGAACTTTGGAAAGAGCACCTACGCCATGCAGAAACGTCCCCCGAATCGAATGGTACCCTCAGAATTGCTTTACGACGAGCGGAAATGGAGTTATTGTCATTTTACACTGGATTTTATTAGGATATTTTTATATTAAATAATAAAAGGTTACCATTTCTTTACATTTAAGTATTTTGATTCGAAGAGGCAATTCATCTTATGTCGAAAATGATGAGGAAGCCTCAAATTAACGCTCCGGGCAATTTGAACAATGGAATGCAACACCATACAATGAAGTGGAATAGAGTTCAATGAAATTCAACACAAAACAATAAAATGGAACAGATAAAAATGAAAAGGAAATCATTATAATCATATGGAACACAAAACAATGAAATCCAACACAATGCAATGAATTGCAACACAACTCATACAAATACCGAGTCTAGCACATGATCGGGCCATGGTGAATCCATATCACGAGTCAAGCACATGATCAGGCGATGGTGAAAACATATCACGAGTCCAGCACATGATCAGGCCATGGTGAGCTTCTTACACGAGTCTAGCACATGATCTGGCCGTGGTGAACTTATACCACGAGTCTAGCACATGATCGGGCAGTGGTGAACACATATCACGAGTCCAGCACATGATCAGGTCGTCTTTAACTCATACCACGAGTCTAGCACATGATCAGGCCTTGGTGATTACATATCACGAATCTAGCACATGATCAGGCCGTGGTGAACACATATCATGAGTCTAGCACATGATCAGGCCTTGGTAACTACGAATTACACCTGCTCCCACTAGTCCCCCAATTACCGTTAACCCCAGCCCTTTTTAATTATCACCACGCAATTTACTGACCCCATTTACCCCTTATTCGATACCGAACATGACCTAATTACGAATTCCACATACTCCCAATAGCCCCCCCCTTTACCCTAACCCCCCGCCCTCTCTGGTTATCACCAAGCAATTTACGAACCCAATTTACCCAGTATTCGACACCTCACATGACCTATTTTCGAGTTTCACCGACTCCCATTAGCCCCCCCCCCATTACCTTTAACCCCCGCCCCTTTTAATTATCAGCACGCAATTTACTGACCCCATTTCTGACCCCATTTACCCCTTATTCGCAACCGAATATAACCTAATTACGAATTCCACCTTCTCCCATTAACCCCCCCCCCTTTATTATTAACCCCCGCCCCCTCTAATTATCACCACGCAATTTACTTTTTTTTTTTTTTTTTTTTTTTTTTTTACGTCGCGGCCTATAGCGCTGGTAGGCTTTTTCCCGGTGGGGCCTGATGATCGGCCCAAGGCTTCTTCCCGGTGGGTCCTGATGGTCGGCCCAGCCCGTTCTGGCGCAGGCGACACCCCATATGACCTATTTCCGAATTCTTGTATGTAGATCTTCTTCCTCTTCTTGAGGCCTTATAACGGTGCTGTGCACAGTAACCACTGCATCGCGGAGCAGGGTCTTCTTCCTCTTCTTCTTTTGACCCGTCACACAACACCCAATCACACCCAATCTTATGAATTGCTGTTTTCTTACTCTAACCTAACGCGTGAATTCGAGCTAGGCTAAGTTAAGGGAACAGCAATTTATAAGGTTTGGGTGTTGTGTCGACATGAATGGAAAAAGTGATATTTCTCGCTTAGTTTTTACTCTGAACTTTGCAAAGGGTACCTAATCGATGCAGAAAACTCCGACGAATCGAATGGTACACTCAGAATTGCTCCAAGATAAAAACTAGCGGATATTTTTGCAAATAACTGTTTAGAATCTTCGATGATTTTTTTGATTTACAAAAGAAACTCGCTTTTATTCCTAGTTTTATTCCCCAGAGGCATTTCACCTCATGTAGAAAAGGATGAGGAAGCCGTTCTTGGCCTGAAATCAACGCTCCGGGCAAAATTAACGGTGTTAGGGGTATGGTCCCCTCTGCGAGAAACAAGAAAAGTTGAATTTTCTCTCTAAGTATTTGGTCTGGGCCCGGATCCACAAAAGCTTAGTTCGTAGTTTTGGGCCCTTAATGCGTAGTTTTGAGAAGATCGAGATTCACAAAAATAACTACAAACTAATCGATGACGTCACGGGTCAGCGCGCGGATCTACAAACGTTTACCGCGCTCTGTGTGACGTTAAATTTGTTGTTAAATAACTACTGCCTCGGAGCTGACGGTAACGCTAACAATATTATCAGATTTACGTATAAATGTTTATAAATCGCGTTTTTCAACTTGAAATATAACTTTGCGAGTAGAGGAGGCCCATCTCTTTATAAAATGTTGAGATATGCACCCTTTGAGAGGTATATGATAAGTGTGGGCGGTATGGCAACACCCGGCCGGGGGATTGCCAGACCTCCCTCCTCTCCCTGCCTTGGAGGATGACTTGGCGACGAGGAAAAGTTGCCGAACTTTATGTAATTTCTGATTTACTAGAGAGAATTTTGCGTTTTCCTTCTATATGTAGATACAGAAAGCGTTCATTTACCCATTAATGTCAACAGAACGATCTTACAATATATAATAGCGAAGAAATCCGAGGCATATAGATGCCCAGAATTAATTCTGCCCGAGGCTCAATTTTATCGATGACAGGGGCCTATATTTTTCCATCCCCTGTCATTATTAATGAATCTCAGGTGTCGCAACTTGGTGTGAAGATGCCCTAAGTATTCACCTGTGGAAATATATTGATGTATATGTGATTGGTATCCTATTTTCTGAGAAAAATGAGTGTGCGATCATGGGTGTCGGAGTGCTGCTCTGGAGGATGGCTTGGCGACGAGGGAAAGCTGCCGAACTTTATGTACTTTCTTATTTAATGAGGCAGATTTTGACATGGTCTTTGTCATCATAATAAAGAATGATGATTATGCTAGTTCTAGACGCCATATCAGTCGAAAAGAACCCAACATACACGAGCTTGAGCTAAGATAACAGAGGCATGTGGATGTCCGGGCTTAATTTTGCCCATGACACCGCCCCCATCCGTGGAGGGACCATGGACCTTTGTCGGGTGACAGCTATCCCGTGAGTTGGGCTGCAGATATGGCAAGACAGTCTTAATTTTCCCTACTCCTTCCTTCCGTCCTTCGTTCTGTCTGCCTCGATATCTGTCCCATATTTCTATTTGCTTTCTTCCTGCCTCAATCTCCTCCGTATCTTCTTTTTCTTCATCTTAAGCATGTTCGTAGGTAACAAGACATCGAACAGCAGAGCTACTTTGACGTAAATGTGCAGCAAACAACGAAATAATTGAATTCGTAGATTACGATTTAGTACAGTTTGCCTTGAAAGGAAGAAAATTGGGAAAAGAGAATGGGTTTCTTGAGCCAGCAGTTGGAGGGGGCTCCCTAGGATTGGCTGACGGTTCTGTAAACGTGCTTGCGATTCGCTGCAGGGCGAATGACGTCATCAACCAATCAGCGGCCTCGCTGACTTAGCGCGCCTCTATCTACAATCTAAGGTTTGCTTCGTGAATCTGACACTAACGTCGGTAGCTAATTCAATAGTGGGTAGTTATGTTAGTTCATAGTTATTAAGTCTGTTTGTGAATTCGAAAATGATGAGGAAGCCTCAAATCAACGCTCCGGGCAATTTGAACAATGGAATGCAACACCATACAATGAAGTGGAATAGAGTTCGATGAAATTCAAAACAAAACAATAAAATGGAGCAGATAACAATGAAAAGGAAGTCATTAAAATCATATGGAACACAAAACAATGAAATCCAACACAATGCAAAGAATTGCAATACAACTCATACACATACCGAGTGTAGCACATGATCGGGCCATGGTGAATCCATATCACGAGTCAAGCACATGATCAGGCGGTGGTGAAAACATATCACGAGTCCAGCACATGATCAGGCCATGGTTAACTTCTTACACGAGTCTAGCACATGATCTGGCCGTGGTGATCTTATACCACGAGTCTAGCACATGATCGGGCAGTGGTGAACACATATCACGAGTCCAGCACATGATCAGATCGTGGTTAACTCATACCACGAGTCTAGCACATGATCAGGCCGTGGTGATTACATATCACGAATCTAGCACATGATCAGGCCGTGGTGAACACATATCATGAGTCTAGCACATGATCAGGCCTTGGTAACTACGAATTACACCTGCTCCCACTAGCCCCCCCAATTACCGTTAACCCCAGCCCCTTTTAATTATCACCACGCAATTTACTGACCCCATTTACCCCTTATTCGACACCGACATGACCTAATTACGAATTCCACATACTCCCAATAGCCCCCACCCCTTAACCCTAAGCCCCCGCCCCCTCTGGTTATCACCACGCAACTTACTGACCCCATTTACCCAGTATTCGACACCTCACATGGCATATTTTCGAGTTTCACCTACTCCCATTAGCCCCCCCCCATTACCGCTAACCCCCGCCCCTTTTAATTATCAGCAGGCAATTTAATGACCCCATTTACCCCTTATTCGCAACCGAATATGACCTAATTACGAATTCCACCTTCTCCCACTACCCCCCCCCCTTTATTATTAACCCCCGCCCCCTCTAATTATCACCACGCAATTTACTGTCCCCATTAACCCCCTACTCGACATCCCATATGACCTATTTCCGAATTCTAGTATGTAGATCTTCTTCCTCTTCTTGAGGCCTTATAACGGTGCTGTGCACAGTAACCACTGCAGCGCGGAGCAGGGTCTTCTTCCTCTTCTTCTTTTGACCCATCACACAACACCCAATCTTATGAATTGCTGTTTTCTTACTCTAACCTAACGCGTGAAATCGAGTTAGGTTAAGGTAAGGGAACAGCAATTCATAAGGTTGGGTGTTGTGTCGACATGAATGGAAAAAGTGATATTTCTCGCTTAGTTTCTACTCTGAACTTTGCAAAGGGTACCTAATCGATGCAGAAAACTCCGACGAATCGAATGGTACACTCAGAATTGTTGTAAGATAAAAACTAGCGGATATATTTGCAAATAGCTGTTTGGAATCTTCGATGATTTTTTTGATTTACAGAAAAAATCCCGCTTTTATTCCTTTTTTTATTCCCCAGAGGCATTTCACCTTATGTAGAAAAGGATGAGGAAGCCGTTCATGGCCTGAAAGCAACGCTCCGGGCAAAATTAACGGTGTTAGGGGTATGGTCCCCTCTGCGAGAAACAAGAAAAGTTGAATTTTCTCGCTAAGTATTTGGTCTGAACTTTGAAAAGAGCACCTACGCCATGCAGAAACGTCCCCCGAATCGAATGGTACCCTCAGAATTGCCTTACGATGAACGCAAATGGAGTTATTGTCATTTTACCATGGATTTCATTTGGCTATTTTTATATTAAATAATAAAATGATGCCATTTCTTTACATTTAAGTATTTTGATTCGAAGAGGCACTTCATCATATGTCGAAAATGATGATGAAGCCTGAAATCAACGCTCCGGGCAATTTGAACAATGGAATGCAACACCATACAATGAAGTGGAATAGAGTTCGATGAAATTCAACACAAAACAATAAAATGGAACAGATAACAATGAAAAGAAAGTCATTATAATCATATGGAACACAAAACAATGATCAGGCCGTGGTGAACACATATCATGAGTCTAGCACATGATCAGGCCTTGGTAACTACGAATTACACCTGCTCCCACTAGCCCCCCCAATTACCGTTAACCCCAGCCCCTTTTAATTATCACCACGCAATTTACTGACCCCATTTACCCCTTATTTGATACCGAACATAACCTAATTACGAATTCCACATACTCCCAATAGCCCCCCCCCTTTACCCTAGCCCCCCGCCCCCTCTGGTTATCACCACGCAATTTACTGACCCCATTTACCTAGTATTCGACACCTCACATGACCTATTTTCGAGTTTCACCTACTCCCATTAGCCCCCCCCCCATTACCGTTAACCCCCGCCCCTTTTAATTATCAGCACGCAATTTACTGACCCCATTTACCTCTTATTGGCAACAGAATATGACCTTATTACGAATTCCACCTTCTCCCATTAACCCTCCCCCCTTTATTATTAACCCCCGCCCCCTCTAATTATCACCACGCATTTTACTGACCCCATTAATCCCCTACTTGACGCGTAATATGACCTATTTCCGAATTCTAGTATGTAGATCTTTTTCCTCTTCTTGAGACCTTATAACGGTGCTGTGCGCAGAAACCACTGCTTCGCGGAGCAAGATGGAGGAGGAGGAGGAGGAGGAGGAGGAGGAGGAGGAAGAGGAAGAAGAGAAGGAGGAAGAAAAGGAGGAAGAGGAGGAGGAGGAGGAGGAGGAGGAGGAGGAGGAAGTGGAGGAGGAGTTAGAGGAGGAGGAGGAGTAAGAAGAGGAGGAAGAGGAGGAGGAGGAGGTGGTGGAGGAAGAGTAGTAGGAGGAAGAGGAGGAGGAGGAGGAAGTGGAAGAAGGGAAGGAGGAGGAGGAGGAGGAGGAGGAGGAGGTACATGCGTGCGTGCGGGGTTGTGTGTGTGTGTGTGTGTGTTTTAGCTAATCTCTCTCTCTCTCTCTCTCTCTCTCTCTCTCTCTCTCTCTCTCTCTCTCTCTCTCTCTCTCTCTCCTAGTCGTAAAGTATTAATCCAGCCATCATATACTCGCTATCTATTTTTGTTTGCTAAGACTTTTTAACATATCTACATGGACACATATCGTATGGCAGTCTTTTCCTAACATCAGAATAAATTATTCATATATTTCTCCTATTTCGTTTCACGTTTTTACTCTGCAATGAGTTCCCGCTTCAATTCCACCCTTATTCCTTTCCGTCTCCTACGCGATTTCCTATAAATGATCAAGCGTCAGCTACGTGCTTCATTCCGTCATACGCTGAACGTAAGCTGTGGGAAGGAGGTTCATATGCTCGTATAACTTTCAATGGTTGTATAATTGCCCCCAAAAACCTCATACAGCACTTAAGCAACATCCAGTTACGCTGGAACAGGAATCAGGGTCGTGTGCATAAAACACCAGACCATACTTGGCATATACTTTCGAGTTATCCGCCATTGTAGACAAGTCATATGTGTGCAACGCTTCACATCGCATGTACACCGAGAGAGAGAGAGAGAGAGAGAGAGAGAGAGAGAGAGAGAGAGAGAGAGAGAGAGAGAGAGAGAGAGAGAGAGAGAGAGAGAGAGAGAGAGGGGGAGGTATGGGGGAGAAAGAGGGCGGGGGGAGAGAGTGCGGGGGAGATGGAGGAGGGAGGGAAAGGGAAGGATGGGAGTAGGGGAAGCCAGGGGTGGAGGTAGGTGGTGGATACACGTCACAAATACGTCACGCCTCACCTGTTCGAATGTGTAAGTGGCTCACGCAGGTGTTGCCATCACAGTCAAGAGTAAACGCCATAATTAACCGCATCTGGCATTGCACAATAGCGTCAAAAATTAGCGGAGTGTGTGAAACAATCTGTGCCAAAGTCCCATGCTGATCCGAGTCTTCGTGTGAAAGATATTTGCGAAAAACGGCATGTCATAGGGTCTGATATGTATAGTAGATATCACCACCACCACCATCACCACCACCACCATCACCACCACCACCATTATCACCACATGTTCTAGTTCAAATCTCATCACCGTCAATACCAATCTCATCACCATCACCCATCACCACATCCACCACCACCACCACCACTTGGCTTGTTATATCACCAGTCAACACCAAACACCACCACCTACCTATCCACACACCAATCTCATCACCACATGTTCTAGTTCATCACCA
Organism: Eriocheir sinensis; assembly: GCF_024679095.1. NCBI lineage: Eukaryota > Metazoa > Arthropoda > Malacostraca > Decapoda > Varunidae > Eriocheir > Eriocheir sinensis. Next base: position 351,053 of record NW_026111535.1, on the reverse strand, counting down.
CCAATACCACCATATAATAAGCATCTACCCCCCCCCCCCTCCCCCACCTCCCTGTCTTCTCTTTCAACACCAAAATCACTACTTATAATTATCACAACACACATTAAACAGTAGTAGTAGTAGTAGTAGTAATTATAGCATATTACATAACAAATCGTAGAGAATCTGACATACTACTACTACTTCTACTGATACCAACACTATTATAAGTATAAGCCAACACTCACCACTTATTCCTCGTCTTCATCTTCACCTCCTCTTCCTCACGTCCTCCTCGTCCAGGGTCCACCGGGCAAATGACGAGGAGAGAGGCTCGGAGGTGTGGCAAATGCTGGAGGCTGTTGTTTTTCATCACGTCTCGAAGCAATGTCCAGCGGGGAAAGGCTTGGAGGTGTGACAAGAGGCTGGAGGCTGGGGGTTGGTCACGTCTTTACCCAGAGTCCAGCGGGGATAGGGTGACGAGAGGCTGGGACGGCTGACAAGATGCTGCTCATCACGTAACAAGGCGGGGTAGTTAACAAGTTGTGAGGCTGATGGTTGTTAGGTGGTTACTGATAGGGGTGTTTATATGCATTATGGCCTATAGTGACTGAGTGAATGTATATATCAAGGGGTTTACATAGATTATATAGATACGTGGACATACCTTTTGTGTGGTGATACTGGTGAGAGATGAACACACACACACACACACACACACACACACACACACACACACACACGGGGACAAATTCACTGTGCAGATTTTTTATAAAATTATTACACATCTAAGAAATTAAGTTGAAAATGGTTGTTGTTGTTGTTGTTTACTCTGTACAAGATAAGAGTACATTAATGAACTTACGGCTGTGTGTGTGTGTGTGTGTGTGTGTGTGTGTGTGTGTGTGTGTGTGGCTCAGGGGCGTACTGTGGTCGCAGCCTCCGCCAGCCCCCGCAAAACAGCCCCGCTCAGCGCACCACCACCTCATCCAGGGGCGCGCTGACCCTTCAAAGCACCCCAAACTCACCCAAGAACTCTCCAAACACTCTCCGTGGCTGTGGTTGCTGTGTGGTGGTTGAGTGGTGGGTTGTCGAAGTGTCGCCCCGGGTCTGAACGCTGAGGGGAGGGTGAGGCTGTCTCGCTATGTACAAGTTACCATAGAAAAGCTTATTATGAGGAATCGTTATTTTCTTGGCCGAGGAGAGATGTGCCGCTGGTGACGCTAAAACATCTCGGCAGGAAAATGTAAGAATGAACGATGTGCTGACGCCGCTGATAACCTCACACCATGGAGGTAGGATTGGCGGGCCCGCTAACCCCCTTCCTTGAGGTGAAGCCGACGAACTGTCAAATTTACGGCCAAAAGATGGGGGTGGGCGAGTTTGACTTGAGACATGACACCTGGCCGTAAAAATGACAGCTCGGGCGGATTCACTTAACTGGGCTGATGTCACCTCCACCAATTCTACCTCCACGGTGACACTGCTCTGAGGGTCGCATTCCTAAACGTCTCGGGCTTCAATTACGACTGTTTTTCAAGGCCACGGAGGAGATTAACCGGGTCTTCACGGGGGGTGTGTTTCCCGTTCAAGGTGCAGAGTTCGTGTTAATAATGTGAGAAAATGAGGGTTAAAGATAGGCTAAATAGGTCTAAAATCAGTGGGTGAGTGACACTGTCTGAGAAAAAGTAAGATAGCTCTAAAGTGAGGGAGGGTAGAGAGTCTGGGGTGGGTGGATTAGAGAGAGGGATTGTTGGCTTACATTTTAGTGTATGGTAGAGTGAGTTAGAGCTAGTTTTAATCTGAGAAAATGATGGTTAAATATAGGGTAATTTTTCATGTCAAGCTATCACCGGGGTCACAAAACAGTCCATGAAAACCCCAGAGCACCTTCCACGAGAGGCTTTTCCAACAGGCACAGGGAAGATTGACCGGGTTTTCTTGGGTGACTTTACCGTTGAAGGCGTATAGGTCGTGTTAAGCTATGACCAGGGTCACAAAACAGTCCATGAAAATCCCAGAGCAACTTCTACTGTAGTCTTTTCCAGCAAGCTATCTGAGGCCCCGAGACGTTTATAAATTCTGGCTTGAGTCTGCCTTCCCTCCCGCTACCAGGGATGGCCCGAAGGGAATGCAGTTGGGGGGGGGTAAGGTAAACTATGACCAACTCAGTCATTTTATGACCAACTCCAAACTGGCGAGCGAAGCGAGCCATTCAGCGGGGGGGGTTTTAAAACTCACCTTTTTTAGGGGCATTTTTAAGGCCTAAGTAGGGACATTTATGAGTCTCAGATGCTTTTCATTTGCATTTAAGAGTATAATAATTTTGGTCATGGGGGCGGCTGCTCTCCCAGGGTCATTAAGTCATTCTGCGTACCCTTGTCTAAAGTGTCATTTGTTGATATTGTTACTGTTGTGTTGCTGCCACTGCCAGTAATGGCTTATGGCTCAAGGGGTTTGTCGTTAGTGGAGCAGGTGAACTTGTGAAGTAACTTTGTAAGGCCAGTTTTGTCTGAACTTTATCTTTGCTGGTAAGTGTTATGTTTGATCAACTAAGCAGGTACAAAGAAACTACACGTATGAACATGTGAACTTTATGGCAAGCTGCAAATATTTTCATTGTTACAGTATTTCTGGGAATACAAGTAAATAATTTAAGATGTACATGTACTCAACAAATGGCAGAGGACTGGTCTTGCCAGTCAGACCCCACCCCATGCAAGACTAAGACTTCATTTAAGAATTATAATGCTTGTAGAAACTGTACAAGCAAGGAAATAAATAAAAATAATGGCATAAATTAATTACCTAAGTTGAAAAAAATCGGTATCAAAAGAGATTTGAACATATATAATATAATATTAATATACTAGTGTAATACTTTGGTATAAAACAAGACTAGCTGTCAATGGCATAAAACAAGACTAGAAACAAAATAAGTGTATCAGAAACAAAATAATTAGTGTATCCTTGAAATAAATAAATCTAGTCTACTGTCCATAGGTACCTCTAGACTACCACCATTTTGGGAGTAAAATAGACTGTCTATGGGTCACAGACTCATCACAGTGGTTCCCTGATATTGGCAGGTATAATTCATAAATATTTGCTATTTGTTATTAACATAATAATAAATCTAAATGCTGAATTTCATGTGCCAGCAGATAAAACTAAGTAGAAACTTGAAATTCTTGAATTAATAAATATCTCCATAAGACTCCATTCCTAGAATCTTAGGACATAATAAGAAAGACATATGAGTGACATACATTAGCCATAGTTTTAAAGCAAATGATCCTATGGGAAAAGAAACTAATATTTTCAATAAAACTTAGGAAAGCAAGTAAGCATCAGCTCATGAAACAGAAAATAATGGCAAAATTCGATTATATACCAAACTTGAAAAAAAAAAATCAGAATCAAAGGAGATTCTAATATTTATATTGTAATGTTGTAGTATAAAAATAAGACTAGATGTCAGTGGCATTAAACATGATTGAATAGGCATTATATAATACTAGAACTAACAAAATAAGTGTATCCTTCAACTGGCTTCAAACAAATAAATCCAGTCCACACCTCCACACCAAACCAGAACACCATATTGGTTTGAGAGTGAAATATCTGTGGGTCACACATAGTGGGGTATTCCCTGATATTGGCAGGCATAAATATTTGTTCTTATAACTCATTTGTTATTACCATAATAACAAATCTCAATGCTGAATAATGAATTAAAAGTGCCGGCAGATACAACTAAGTAGCAACTAAGCTGCAACTTGAAATAATAAATATCTTCATTTTAGCCTCTTAGGGCATAATAAGAAAGACATATGAGTGACATACATTAGGTTTAGAACACAAGATCCTATGAAAAATTAAAGTAATCATTCCAGTCAAAACTTGTCTCTCTCTCTCTTCTCTCTCTCTCTCCTCTCTCTCTCTCTCTCTCTCTCTCTCTCTCTCTCTCTCTCTCTCTCTCTCTCTCTCTCTCTCTCTCTCTCTCTCTCTCTCTCTCTCTCTCTCTCTCTCTCTCTCTCTCTCTCTCTCTCTCTCTCTCTCTCTCTCTCTCTCTCTCTCTCTCTCTCTCTCTCTCTCTCTATATAATATATATATTTATTAATATATTTATATATATATATATCTATATAAATGTATAAATATATATATATCTATATCTATATATATATATATATATATATATATATATATATATATATATATATATATATATATATATATATATATATATATATATATATATATATATATATATATATATATATATATATATATATATATATATATATATATATATATAATATATATCATGATGATGACTATATTTTTATTCTCCTTGTTTTCATGCCTTTCCACCTATCAACAATTTCTTGAAGATCCAACTGATCAGTTAGGTCACTCTCACAAGACAGAAGCATCAGATAATGTAATTTCTTTTCTTTGATTCTGTTTCTCAAGTACGTTTTTAAAAGCTTAAGCCTGCTGAAAGACCTCTCACTTTTACAAACTGAAGGTGGTGCAGTCAAGAACAGTCTGAAAACTTTTGATAAAAGAGGAAATAATTTATGCTTTCTTTGGGAGCTTAATGCAAACTGTGCAGCTGAGCGAATGGTTTTCTGTACTTCAGGATGTTGCTCTACATGTTTAGAAAACTGGATGTTGAAGACCTCCAGTTCAAGAGTTAAAGACTTAGTGTCAGGTATTTCACTAGGATAGGTTTCTGACAGATTTTGCAATGCTGCTGCAAAGCTTTCAGTGTCATATTCATTCACATTAGGGTCAAGAATTTCTGAGAAAGGTTTGAATGAAGACCTGAGATTTTCACATTTTGAGTCTAGCACTGAAATCATGACGTCTAACACTGCATTCATTTCCTTGTTGTAATATGAATACAAAGTAAACTCAGCACTGGAAGCAGGGTTATCATCAAGTTTTTTGGGTAATTTCCGCCTACGGTGTACCCTTTTGAATTCTTCATGACCATCAACATCAACACCCCTTGCAAAGTTGAGAGCAGCCTCTACAAAGTGTTTCTGTTCCTCAGCATTACTTCTCATTGACTGAAGTATTTTCAGAGTACTTTCCATTGAAATGAGGGCTCCAGAAACATCTAGTTCCTCTGTCTGTAACACATCTACCATATGCTTGGTTTTGTACATTACATTTTTATGAACATCAGAACAATTATAAAATCAAATGACTTAATTTTGATATACAGACCATGGGCTTTAGTTCTTGTTTCTGAATCATATTTCTTTGTTGCATTTGTCATTTCATCCAGCACTTCACATATTTCCTCATAGGATCTCCAGAAGGCTTCGACTGCCTCTGGTCTGGCACTCCACCTAGTCTTTGACAGGTTTCTTAACTGCATTGCACCTTCAGTTATTTCCAGCTTCTCTTTGAGAGCAGCATGACGACTAGTGCTGCTGCTAAAAAATACATAACATGCCTCCAGTGCATCATACATATATGTAACTAGTTTACTGGCATTGCAGCCATGTTCAATCACCAAATTTGAGCCATGAGGTAAGCAAGGTATATATGTGATAGGTCTATCTAGTATGGAAGATAATTTTTTTTGAGCACCATTGTACTTTCCAGACATTGTTGCTGCACTGTCATAAGTCTGGAATCTAATGGAATCTGTGTCTACTTTGCTTTCAGAAAGGGCTTTTAGTATAGCTTTCGCCATACCTTCTCCTGTCTTGTCTTTTACTTCTGCAGTTGTAAGAAGCCGTTCTTTGGGCATGTCATTTGCATCAACAAATCTAACTGCCACAGTGAGCTGATCCACATGAGTGATATCAGGGGTTGTATCTGCAATAATTCCAATAATACCTGCATCATTTATCTCTTTAACTATATTATTCTGAACAGTTTCACCAAGTAGTGTTATGTATTCATCTAGACAGTTTTTGCTCATGTAAGTAGTGTGATATGGTCTTGAATTTCTTTCAGTGAGCCAAGCTTTCATTGCTGTATTGTGTCTACTTATTAGATGAACAATCTGCTCAAAGTTAGAGTCCATCTCCGGTTCATTTCTAAATGCTAGTCCTTGCCTGGCTAGTGTGCGACAGATGTCTATCATCATTGCAATGACATTTCTATGCTGCTGGAGAATCTTTTCTTCTTCAATTAATCTAGTTCTTTTACTTTTGTCTAGCAACAGATCAACACGTTCACTTTCAGTGCAGAATGTAGCATAGTCAAAAAGAGCTGCTTTGTGGCTGTTGCTTTGAAAATGTAACTGAATTTTACCTGGTTTCCCTTTTCCTCTACTGCCTTTTGCTTTCCACCAATCACAGAAACCTTCAATCCAAACTCGTTCACTTTTTCTCTGTCAAAGCCATGGCTGAACAATTTACAAACAAAGCAATATGCCCTATCTGTGACAATACTGTATTCAAGATATGGATATTCACCATACCATCTTGACGAAAAACAACATGTGTCTTTCACTTTTTTCATAGCTTCATTTTAGGAAATGAAGATAGTTTTGGTTGATATGGGCCTAACTTTACAAGGTACATTCTTTGCTTGTCAGTGAGCACCACTGGCCTGCTTCCAGGATCCTGGGGAACTTGGTCATCACTCTGTAAAACATCAGTCAAATAGTCCTCTCTGTTTGCAGCCTCTTCCAATACTTGACTTAGTAAATTTTGAGATTTTAGTTCTAACTTTCCACAAAGAAATTTTATTTCCTTACTAGATGAAACAACACTTGTCAGAAATTCTTCTACGTTGCCAATCACACAATCACTTTTCACGGTGTTAATTAGATTCTTACTCTGATTTGTTATCACTTCTAACTGGCCGACACATTTGATCCATTCATCATCACTGACTAATTTTGGGTCACTGACAGACAAAGCCTAGTCCCCTTGCTTATAAGATTTTTTCAACAATGTTGATGTGGACTCCTCATGAAACTCAACAACAGTAGGAGCAAGTGGAACAACTGAAGATTTCTGATAGTCACCTGTAGTAGTATTAACTGTTGAAGCAGTGTCTTGAGCTGCTGAAAGGACATGTGTTGGAGTACTACTTGTTTTTGTACCTGGACCTGACAAACTTGAAGGAGCAACAGCCTGAGATAGCAATGGTAAAATGACATTTGTAGCCTTACTAGGTGATACAGTAGCAGAGGTTGTGGGTGATGCAGGAGGAACATCAGAAGCTGTAGCCAGGAATGGAGCAGGTCGGACTGGAAGTGGTGACTGTGGTGGGGAAGGTACCTCTGTAATTTTTGTTGGAGAAGCAGGAGATCTTGGAAGCACAGGAAGGACATCACCCAAAGTAGTTTGTGATGAAGAAACTGGAGAAGGTAGTGGGAGAGGCTCATCTGTAACCTTACTTTCTGATGGAACAGCAGTTGATGGAGGGGCTGAAACAGAAGTTGTAGACTGTGTAGAGGCTGGCTGAGGCAATGAGGAGTCTACATCAGTTGAAATGCTTGGTAATGCAGCTGCTACAACCTCACCAGACTGTGAAGGGACTTCCAAAATTGGACCTTCAGGTTCATCAGATGTAGAACCAACCTGTTAAAAATCAAACATTTTCAAATCCACACACAGTGCAGTGCAGTCTATACAGTCACTGATGACTGATATTCTACTTGAAATATGGAAACAAGCTCAGGTTGTGAGTCTGTCACTGACATTGGGAGTTCACGGTTGACACTGTCTATAAGTTTGTAACTATGTCTACGTAGATGACATCATTGACATGTAGCCAAAAGTGGAGAGAGAGAGAGAGAGAGAGAGAGAGAGAGAGAGAGAGAGAGAGAGAGAGAGAGAGAGAGAGAGAGAGAGAGAGAGAGAGAGAGAGAGAGAGAGAGAGAGAGAGAGAGAGAGAGAGAGAGAGAGAGAGAGAGAGAGAGAGAGAGAGAGAGAGAGAGAGAGAGAGAGAGAGAGAGAGAGAGAGAGAGAGAGAAAACTGCTGCTCAGTTGAAGTCAGTTCCCTATTCTCCACCAGGCCACCTGCTCCTAAGGACCTAAGCTTAATTGAGGGTTTAGATATATGAAGTCAGATGAGGTTGATATAATAATATCCTCATCAATTGACTAAGACAAAACTTGACAAAAGATAAATGGGATGACAGAGGGAGAGGGTGACTTCTACCCCTCCCTACCCTACTTACTATGGAACTATAGTTTCTTAATTATAACTAAATACAGAATTACTTAAAAATACTTGACATGGAAATTATTGAACATACAGTTTCATACCTTTCTCTGCTTTGCTGAAAAAAACTTTTCAATGTTGTGAGTATCAATCTCTGTATATCTTGGATTTCTAATTGTTGGATGAACTGTTGTACAGTGGGTATTCTTCCAGAACTCATAACTCATTGATTTTTTGCATTCATTGCATTTCACAGTTCTTCTGCTGGGCCTGGATCGCTTCATTCTTCTTTTGTGTCTCGACACCAATCTGTCATAAGGGTACAGGTATAAATATGTACACACACACACAGAGGCTGCAGCAGATCTGAGGTGAATTACACACACACACACTGTGTGCCACACACACACACAAAGTTGCTCGAGCCTACATTTGCCCATATTTGCTGCTGGTAAATGTGGTAATTATATATCTGAGGTAATCATCAGTACCAGCCTGGGACTGATGATAGTTGACTCAGCCACCCTATAGGCCTAGTGTAGTAGATGAGTAAGATTAGATGACTATTTCAACACTGCAACACATGTGACTGATACTGAGGGTGGCAGAGCTAGATTTAGACCTTGGAGGGCCTCAGTATAAAAATTTAATTACATGACAAAAAATTACTACATACATAGACTACTATATGTACCTTGGTCCTTGGGCTTGACTGAACACTAGTCACTAAGGGCCCTACAAACCATGGCGGCCTATTGGCCGGTACAAGGGTGAGGGGCGCAGGTAACTACACCTTTACACCCTGTACCCGCCCCTGTTTTGTTATAGGGCCCTTAGTGACTAGTGTTGAGTCAAGGTACGTATAGTAGTCTATGCTACATACTAAAATGAATCACTAACTACATTTCTTAGAAAAATGTTATCTGCTGATGAAAATTTGTGATTATATTTTTCTCTGTTTTATTGGCTTAGAATAACTGACAAACGTTTTTAGTATATGGTACAGGCCATTGTGATATAATATGAATTACGAATTACTGGTGATGAGATCAAGATTATGACAACATAATAATAATATTATGAAATGTTGTGGTGCCTTAATTTGTTTATCTTTTTTTAGGTTATATATGCTCAGTTTCTCTTTTATATATATATATATATATATATAGATATATATATATATATATATATATATATATATATATATATATATATATATATATATATATATATATATATATATATATATATATATATATATATATATATATATATATATACTGCGGTTACAGTGCTGTATAAGATATTATTGGATATTTGCATTTACGCCGCAGTATAACACTAAGTAATAGCCAAAGAAAAGAATAATAAGCATTTGGCTTCCTTGCTTCAGTTCACGATCATCAACAAAAGTTTAAAATGACTTAATTAAATGAGTCTTAAAGACTTATGAGTAGCACTATACAACAGCAAGTAAAGAAATGGTTTTGCCTTTTGGACTTTTCTTTGGCTGTGTATCACAATAAAACAGAGCAAAATCATGCTTCAGCCTTCATGTACGTTATAACGTTAATCTTATATAACAATAACTACATAGGTGTTAATATTAATAAATGCCTTTTACCTTACCTAATAATGAGTTTGTCAAAGTAAAATATTGAGAAAATCAGTAACATTGTAACAGTGTCTGTATGAATAAAAAAAAATCATAAATGATAACTAATTAATTTACACCATGGTGCTGCTGCTGCTGCTGCTGCAAAAACTGTAGGTAAGTTACCTTACCTCCAGACTATAGGTAAGGTAAATTAATTATCATTTATGATTTTTTTTTATTCATACAGACACTGTTACAATGTTACTGATTTTCAATATTTTACTTTGACAAACTTATCAAGTACCGAAACACTCTCCCCTGAATGTATAATATATTATCTATGCCAATAAATCAACAATGTTAACAGTTAGGTATAGCTTGTAGGCATGTGAAATAATATGACTGGATGTATAATTCGTAGTAGACGGTGGTACAGTCACGCTGTGCGTGCCATATTGCCAGACAACTGTACGGTACAGACCGTATAGTTGTCAGTTGCACTGGCAATATGGCATGCACAGGCAGTCAGCCACACAGCGTGACTATACCACTACCTACCTACCACGCATTATACATCCAGTCATTTTTTTCACATGCCTACAAGCTAGTGCTACAGAGTACTTACAGTAAGCACAACAAGGGCACAAGGCAAGTGCATAATGCGTTACGCACGGCTTATTAATAATATTAACACCTTCACCATTGTAAGCATGTACATTTGCTACACAGTAAAACAGTGCTAGCCTATAGTCTCTGGCCCCTTTGGGCATGATACATAAAACTAAATTAATAGATACTTGAGAAGCCTCAAGCCTTACCTGCAACATATGAATTAGGTAGCGTCACATAGCCTGGCTCCAAGCATCACACCAAGTTGTTTCCTCCATTACGTGGTGCCATTTTCCTCAGCCGGATCGCTGGGCTTGAGTCACGTGCTGTTATCGGTGTTGACATCTTGGGAGCATTTTAACAGCGTCGCAGCGACCAGCGCAGCGAATCACACGTTCAGTGATTTCGGACCAGAAAGCTTGTCAAATAATTACTTACGCTTATTGCACATCTCAAAATTCGCAAAACTATAACAAAAAGTGGCGGTTCACTGAATGACCGGCGGGGGGCGGCTTGGTCCCGGGAGGCTGGGATCGGGCCAGGCCATCGAGGTTCGAACCTGCCTATGCGGACAGAGTAAACATTGGGGGAATATCCCTCCCCTATTGTGACCCGTCTCGGCCTCGCTCTCTCCCTCGCTCAGCGGCTCAGACCAACTCAATGAATATTTTTTGACCAACTCAAGAGGCTCAGAGTCAGAGCAAACATTAGTGCGGGGACTGGGGTACCCAGGTACAAGATAGGCCTGTACCCTGCCGTACCTCAGCCGGCAGCCGCTCAGGCTACCTGTTCCCCGCACCATCCCAGTTTGACTCAAAACTAGGAAAAAAAAAAAGTGGGTGGGACTAGTCACGTTGAAATAGTTAATTACTTTGTACTCACTAGGCGTCATTTTTCATGTTTTTTTTATTTCTTTCTTACATCAGCATATATATATATATATATATATATATATATATATATATATATATATATATATATATATATATATATATATATATATATATATATATATATATATATATAACACCCTGTCGCCTCCCTGCTTGGGCCATAGAGGCCCATGCTTACCTAAAAAAAGTTTTAAATTTTTTTTTTACCTTCTCTAAAAATATTTGACCACCTATTAATAAGAGCTCCGGAGTTGAGGCTCCGGCTGGACCATCCTGCTCTCCGAATGGACCCTGATCTGATCCTTCCCACTGTTCCCAGGGCTTCCCTCCTGGACCATCACTCTCTTAAATAAAAAGAAAAAACCCTTAAACTTTTATTTGACCATCTGAGGTGACCTCAGATGGTCAAATAAAAGCAGTGAGGTGGGTGAGTGGTGAGCGTGTTGTGGTTACGCTCTCGGGGTGCCGAGTTCCAGCCCTACTACAGTCTACAGGCAAACCCTTATTCACTGCCGAGTGTCTTAAAGCTATCCACATGTCACCATCTACTCCACCTGGAGCACATAATGTGCATGGAAGGATTTGGAGGATCACCCAAACATAGCCAGCGCTAACCCCTGCAGGAGGCTGGTTCAAGAGTGATGATACTGAGCCAGTATACAGTTCCGAATAACGCAGTCGGGCCATCCATGCTCCCTGATCCCTCCCCGCCTGTGGCCATTCCTGCCTAAAAAAAAAAACTCAAATTTTTGACCAACTCACTAGGACTTTTTGACCAACTCCGACCAAACATTGGGGGGGGTGACCCCCCCCCACCCCACCCCGCTCGGGCCATCCCTGCCCGCTACAGTAACTTGGAGCGCGGGGTCTTATCAGAGGTTATCGGCATCAACATGTACAAAACAAATGATTCTTTTCTAAGACGTAACCACGAAACTCAACAAAGCGCTCCGCTCGCTGCCAGCCTTCCTGACGCCGGGGGGCTGCTCTGGGGGGCGGGGGAGGGAGGGTGGGCATTCTTAAGTGTCTCGGGGGCTCACTATACGTTTCCCAGGACGTTACGAATATGGGTCTTGGGCATAGCTGGGCGTTATCGCGATAAGTTATCGCGATACTTTATCGCTGATAACAAAATCGGATTATCGGCCATCCGCTACTTATTTAAATATATATCGGTATCTTCGTTCCTTTTGTAACGAAACTAGCGATAATCGCTACTTTTTTTCCGCCTCTCAGGAAAAAAATGTTGCCTCCCTACTGCGCATGCGTGGCCCGGTGTTGTATGAAAAAACTTCGGGGTATGAAATATCTTCGGTGATGAGATTTCATACTTAGGTCATGAAAATTAAAACACTAGGTTATTTTTTTATGCTACTCAAAAATCAATATATCATAGAGAAAAATCATTTAACTTTGCCCCCAAAAGGATTATTCACTGCCTCAAATTTGATATTCCATATTCGTTTGTGAGCATGCCATGGTACTGAAGGCACCCGGTGTTGTGTTTTTTGGTGTCCCATCGTCAAAAGCAGGCGCTTTTGTGTACAAACACTGGTCTCTCGTGAACTGCGCATGCTCAGACCATTAAGTGTAGACCTGTACAGTCTCACAATGCTTTTTTAACACATTAAGAGTTGCTGGAAAGCTGAATCAAACATACAGTACCACCATCCTCGCTGTTTCTAGAACGACGTACACTCTGTACATATAAATACAACTCGTACATAGTGTCGTCCTAGAAACAGCGAGGATGGTGGTAGTTGTTCTATATGTCTGATTCAGCCTTCCAGCAACTCTTAATTACGGTTTAAAAGCTTTGTGAGACTGTACAGGTCTACGCTTGCTGGTCTGAGCATGCACCGTTCACGAGAGACCAGTGTTTGTAAACAATTTTTGACGGTGATGACGCCAAATAACAGAATACCGGTTCAGGCATTTCTAGTATTACCGTCCATATGTACGTGTCAACGTGTGGTTTTAAGGTTTTGTAAGTTTCCTAAAATACAGATAATGAAAATTTGAATTCATCAATGTTGTTCTATCTGAAATATCAATATAGTATCGTTTTCGCCTATCGGCCTTATCGCTAGCTAGTATCGGAATTGTGGATTTATATCGGGTATCGGTTATCGGTTATCGCCTATATTTGTGTCTCTAGTTAACGAATATCGGTTATCGACGTTAAGGTTTTTCATTATCAGTTATCGGTTATCGGGAATAAGGTTTTCTGTTATCGTGCCCAGCTATGGTTTTGGGTCACCCCTCCCCGCCCCGCCTCGCCGCGCCCCGTTACCGCCCCGCCGAAGCCACCACGCGGGGCACTGGAGGTCACGAGATACGGGTACAAAACTAACAAAGAATTCAATGCCCCTGGTGATGGCCACGGCGGGGGGAGAGGGGCCGACCACAGGGGAGCCCCCGGGGGTTGTCTGTCTTAGGTGAACAGGTTATATACAGGTATTTACAGGGACCGTGGACAAGGCCGGGGTCACGGAACGCACGCACTCGATTTCTCTCTAAAGTACCTCCTGAAACGGCGCCACCGACTGGTGCTGAGTGGTGATAAAGTGGTGATGAAAGGGTGATGGAGTTGAGATTTGGTGGTGATGGTGGTGGTGGTTTGGAAGAAGAGGAGGAGGAGGAGGAGGAGGAGGAGGAGGGGGGTAAGGATGGTGTTAAAGGGTCAGAGACATGGTGGTGGTGGTGAAAAATGGTGATGAAAAACGGTGATGAGACTGGTAAAACGAAGGGAGGAAGAGGATTACTGAAGTGGTGAGAGAGAGAGAGAGAGAGAGAGAGAGAGAGAGAGAGAGAGAGAGAGAGAGAGAGAGAGAGAGAGAGAGAGAGAGAGAGAGAGAGAGAGAGAGAGAGAGAGAGAGAGAAAATAAATAAATATAAAAGCAAATAAATAACTACCATAAAGAAAATCCCTAGTTACCCTTGCAATGATGTGTCCCATATGCTTGAACATGTATTGTAGCAGCAGGCGGTTGGCGGTTGGCAGGCGGTTGATCAGCTGGCGCATGGCCTCGGCGCGCTCCCCGGGGTTAGGAATGATCGCTACGTCCTCAAAGTGTGGCATCATGTCCGACGTCAACACTGGCTCCGGCAACTCCCTGCAGAACGGTCATTTTGATTATTATTATTATTATTATTATTATTGTTATGTCCGACGGCATCACTGGCTCCGGCAACTCCCTGCAGAATGGTGATTTGGATTACCAAACCTAATCTAACCTTACCAAACCTAATCTAACCTTACCTAACCTAATCTAACCTTACCTAACCTAATCTAACCTTACCTAACCTAATATAACCATATCTAACCTAATCTAACTTTACCTAACCTAATGTAGCCTTACCAAACCTTATGTAACCTTACCAAACCTAATCTAACCTTAGCGAACCTAATCTAACCCTACCTAACCTAATCTAACCTTACCAAACCTAATCTAACCTTACCTAACCTAATCTAGACTTACCTAACCTAATCTAACCTAATCTAACCTTGCATAACCTAATCTAACCTTATCAAACCTTATCTAGCCTTATCTAACCTTACCTAACCTAATCCAACCTTACCTAACCTAATATGACCTTGCAAAACCTTAGCAAACCTAATCTACCCCTACCTAACCTAGTGTAACCTTACCAAACCTTACCTAACCTAACCTAATCTAGCCTTACACACACACACACACACACACACACACACACACACACACACACACACAGAAACGGCAAAAGATAGAGAGAAAAATAGAAGAAAAAAAAATCACTCATTTATATTGCAGTTGTTAGCACTAGAACAATTGAGTGTGTTGGGTGTGATTTTGGATGAATTCGGTGTGTTGGGTATGATTCTGTAGCAATTTGTTTTGTGTTGATGGTATTTTCCTAGGAGTCTGGGTCACTTGCATGGGTATATTAGTGAGCCTGGATGCAGTTTGACCTTTCCTTTGCACCTTGAACCTATAAAACACTCGTGAAGGCCTGATTGACGTCCTTTTTAAGCTTTGGGAATAGGTTATGTGCGGCAGCCCAGAGCCAAAACAATGACTTGAGTCACTCATTCATTAATTACGACTAATGAAACGTGTAATAATTCCTGCAATGGTCAAATAGTAGCTTGAAAATAAGATCAAACACTCACAGTCTAGCGGCGCCCTCAAACCGGGCATGGCGTCGCAGATTACAGGTGTGGCACTGCCCTGGCACTGCGTGGGGCAGCAGTGTGGGGAGCCTGAACACCTCAAGCCCTGCAGGAGGCCATGGAGGGAGCTTTGGGGCGGGCTGAGGGGCCGAGGCGGGCTGGCGGTCCTGCTCTTGCTCTTGCTGTACAGGTGACCCGTTGGAGAGTCATGCCTTCGTATCGGCACAACCTGTAATAAATAAAACAACACAAGCAGTATCCATTACAAATCTTCCAATTCCCTATTTCTTGCACACCACATCTTTGCCAGAAAACTATTCATGGCTTCTATAATTGTCTGTCTGTGTGTGTGTGTGTGTGTGTGTGTGTGTGTGTGTGTGTGTGTGTGTGTGTGTGTGTGTGTGTGTGTGTGTGTGTGTGTGTGTGTGTGTGTGTGTGTGTGTGTGTGTGGGAGAGAGAGAGACTGACTGACTTTCTTAACGGTTGGACTGACTGTCACTGACTGGCTGACTGAATAAGTGACTGACTGAATGCACTGATATCCTCAAAAATGCTGTCCTACGAGGGTAGACTTATAACTATTCCTGCGCGTCAGCTCATCTTGGGGGTCAGGGGTCAAGCTGTACTTAGCCAGCTTGTCCCTACATGAAAACTACACACATCAACCTTGACCTCGAATATATTATAAACTTGAGGTCAATGCTTGGATATGTAAAGGTCATGATAAACTACTTTTTGAACATAATGACATCTGTTTTCACTTTATAACACCTGTAGTAGTATATAGTAGTAGTAATAATACGTAGTAGTAGTAGTACGTAGTAGTAGTAGTTAATTTACAGAAAAAAACCGCTTTTATTCCATTTTCTATTTCCCAGAGGCATTTCATCTTATGTAGAAAAGGAAGAGGAAGCAGTTCGTGGCCTGAAAGCAACGCACCGGGCAAAATCAATGGTGTTTAGGGGTATGGTCCCCTTTGCGAAAAACAAGAAAAGATGGTTTTTATCGCTTACTTTTTAGTATGAACTCTGAAAGGGGCACGTACCCCATGCAGAAACGTCCGCCGAATCGAACGGTACTTTCAGAATTGCTTTACGATGAACACTAATGGAGTTATTGTCATTTTACGATGCATTTTATTAGGCTATTTTTAAATAAAAAATAAAATGAAGTCATATCCGTATTCCACCTATTCCCATTAGACCCCACTCATTACCATCAACCTCATCCCTCTTTAATTATCACCACGTAAATTACTGACCCGATTTAATCCCTATTCGACACCTGACATGACATATTTTCGAGTTTCACCTACTCCTATTAGTCCCCCCCAAATTACCGTTAACCCTCGCCTCCTTTAATTATCACCACGCAATTTACTGATCCCATTTACCCATTTTTCGATACCAAACATGACCTAAATACGAATTCCAATTACTCCCATTAGCATCCCCCACATTATCATGTGCCTCCGCCCCCTCTAATTATCACCACGCAATTTACTGACCCCATTAACCCCCTACTCGACACCCCATATGACCTATTTCCGAATTCTAAAATCTAGACCTTCTTCTTCTTGAGTCCTTATAACGGAGCTATGCACAGTAACCACTGCAAGGTCTTCTTCTTCTTCATCTTACTCTAACCTACCTCGTGAAATCGAGTTAGGTTAGGCTAATGGAACAGCAATTCATAAGTATCGGTGTTGTGTCGACGTGTATGGAAAATGTGATATTTCTCGCTTAGTTTTTACTCTGAACTTTGGAAAGGGTACCTAATTGATGCAGAAAACTCCGACGAATCGAATGGTACACTTAGAATTGCTCTAAAGTAAAAACTAACGGGTATATTTGCATATAACTATCAGGAATGTTCGGGGATTTTTTTGATTTACAGAAAAAAACAACTTTTATTCCTTTTTCTATTTCCCAGAGGCATTTCATCTTATGTAGAAAAGGATGAGGAAGCAGTTCATGGCCTGATATCAACGCCCCAGGCAAAATTAACGGTGTATCGGGGTATGGACCCCTTTGCGAAAAACAAGAAAAGATGAATTTTATCGCTTAGTTTTTAGTATGAACTTTGAAATGGGCACCTACCCCATGCAGAAACGTCCGCCGTATCGAATGGTACTTTCAGAATTGCTTTACGAAGAACGGTAATGGAGTTATTGTCATTTTACGATGTATATTATTAGGCTATTTATATATAGAAAAATAAAATGACGCCATTTCCGTATTCCACCTACTCCCATTAGCCCCCCCCCCCATTATCATCAACCTCATCCCCCTTTAATTATCACCACGCAAATTACTGACCAGATTTATTCACTATTCGACACCTGACATGACCTATTTTCGAATTCCACCTATTCTCTTTAGCCCCCACCATTACTTTTCACCACCGCCCTTTTTAATTATCACCTCGCAATTTACTGACCCCATTTATTCACTATTCGACACCGAACATGACCTAACTACGAATTCCAGATACTCCCAATAGCCTCCCCCCCTTACCCTAGCCCCCCGCCCCCTCTGTTTATCACCATGCAATTAACTGACCCCATCTACTCAGTATTCGACACCTCACATGAACTTTTTTCGAGTTTCACCTACTGCCATTAGCCCCCTCCTCATTACCGTTAACCCCCGCCCTCTTTAATTATTACCACGCAATTTACTGACCCCATTTACCCCTGATTCGATACCGAACATGACTTAATTACGAATACCACCTACCCCCATTAGTCCCACCCCCATTATCATAAACTCCTACCCCATCTAATTATCGCCACGCAATTTATTGACCCCATTTACCCCCTACTCGACACCCCATATTACCTATTTCCGAATTCTAGCATCTAGATCTTCCTTTTCTTCTTGAGGCCTTATAACGGAGCTATGCACGGTAACCACTGCATCGCGGAGCAAGGTCTTCTCCTTCTTCTTCTTCTTTTGACCCATTACACAACACCCAATCTTATGAATTGCTGTTTTCTTACTCTAATCTAACTCGTGAAATCGAGTTAGGTTTTAAAATAAGGGAACAGCATTTCATAAGCTTGGGTGTTGTGTCGACATGTACGGAAAATGTGATATTTCTCGCTTAGTTTTTACTCTGAACTTTGCAAACGCTACCTAATCGATGCTGAAAACTCCGACGAATCGAATGGTACACTCACAATTGCTTTAAGATAACAACTAACGGATATATTTGCATATAAGTATCAGGAATGTTCGGGGATTTTTTTGATTTACAGAAAAAAACCACTTTTATTCTTTTTTATATTTCCCAGAGGCATTTCATCTTATGTAGAAAAGGATGAGGAAGCCGTTCATGGCCTGAAAGCAACGCTCAGGGCAAAATTAACGGTGTTTGGGGGTATGGTCCCCTATGGGAAAACAAAAAAAGTTGAATTTTATCGCTTAGTTTGTAGTCTGAATTTAAAATGGGCACCTACCCCATGCATAAACGTCCTCCGATTCAAATGGTACTTTCAGAATTGCTTTACGAAGAATGGTAATGGAGTTATTGTCATTTTACGATGTATTTTATTAGGCTATTTTTATATAGAAAAATAAAATGAAGCCATTTCCGTATTCCACCTACTCCCATTAGCCCCCCCCCCCGTTACCATCAACCTCATCCCCCTTTAATTATCACCACGCAAATTACTGACCCGATTTATTCCCTATTCGACACCTCATATGACCTATATCCGAATTTCACCTACTCCCATTAGCCCCACACCCATTACTTCTCACCCCCGCCCCCTTTAATTATCACCACGCAATTTACTGACCCCATTTACTCCCTATTCGACACCGAACAAGACCTAATTACGAATTCCACCTACTCCCAATAGCCTCCAATCCTTACCCTTACCTCCCGCCCCCTCTGATTATCACCACGCAATTTACTGACCCCATCTACCCAGTATTCGAGACCTCTCATGACCTTTTTTAGAGTTTCACGTACTCCAACTAGCCCCTCCCCCATTACCGTTAACCCCCGCCCTCTTTAATTATTACCACGCAATTTACTGATCTCATTTACCAGTTATTCGATACCGAACATGACCTAATTACGAAATACACCTATTCCCATTAGCCCCCGCCCCCCCTTATCATGGACTCCCGCACCCTGTAATTATCACCACGCAATTTACTGACCCCATTAACCCCCTACTCGACACCACATATAACCTATCTCCAAATTCTAGCATCTAGATCTTTTTTCTCTTCTAAAGGCCTTATAACGGAGCTATTCACGGTAACCACTGTATCGCGGAGCAAGGTCTTCCTCCTCTTCTTCTTTTGACCCATCACAAAACACCCAATCTTATGAATTGCTGTTTTCTTACACTAACCTAACTCGAGTAAGGAAACAGCAATTCATAAGTTATGGTGTTGTGTCTATATATATGGAAAATGTGATATTTCTCGCTTAGTATTTACTCTGAACTTTGCAAAGGGTACCTAATCGATGCAGAAAACTCCAACGAATCGAATGGTACACTCAGAATTGCTCTAAGATAAAAACTAACGGATATATTTGCATAAAAGTATCAAGAATGTTCGGTTATTTTTTTATTTACAGAAAAAAAACCCGCTTTTATTCCTTTTTCTATTTCCCAGAGGCATTTCATCTTATGTAGAAAAGGATGAGAAAGCCGTTCATGGCCTGAAATCAATGCCCCAGGCAAAATTAAAGGTGTTTGGGGTTATGGTCCCCTGTGTGAAAAACAAGAGAAGATCAATTTTATCGCTTAGTTTTTAGTATGAGCTTTGAAATGGGCACCTACCCCATGCAGAAACATCCGCCGATTCAAATGGTACTTTCAGAATTGCTTTACAAAGAACGGTAATGGAGTTATTGTCATTTTACGATCTATTTCTTAGGCTATTTTTATATAAAAAAATAAAAAGAATCCATTTCCATAATCCAAGTACTCCCATTAGCCCCCCACATTACGATCAACCTCATCCCCTTTTAATTATCACCACGAAAATTACTGACCCGATTTATTCCCTATTCGACACCTCAGATGACCCAATTCCGAATTTCACGTACTCCCATTAGCCTCCCCACACATTATCATGAACCCCCCCGCTATCTAATTATCACCACGCAATTTACTGCCCCCTTTAACCCCCTACTCGACACCCCATATGACCTATTTCCGAATTCTAGCATGTAGATCCTCTTTCTCTTCTTGAGGCCTTATAACGGAGCTATGCACGGTAACCACTGCATCGCTGAGCAAGGTCTTCTTCCTCTTCTTCTTTTGACCCATCACACAACACCCAATCTTATGAATTGCTGTTTTCTTACTCTAACCTAACTAAATGTGATATTTCTCGGTTAGTTTTTACTCTGAACTTTGCAAAGGGTACCTAATCGATGCTGAAAACTCCGACGAATCGAATGGTACACTCAGAATTGCTTTAAGATAAAAACTAACGGATATATTTGCATATAACTATCAGGAATGTTCGGGGATTTTTTTGATTTGCAGAAAAAACGCTTTTATTCCTTTTTCTATTTCCCAGAGGCATTTCATCTTATGTAGAAAAGGATGAGGAAGCCGTTCATGGCCTGAAATCAACGCCCCAGGCAAAATTAACGGTGTTTGGGGGTATGGTCCCCTTTGCGAAAAACAAGAAAAGATGAATTTTATCGCTTAGTTTTTAGTATGAACTTTGAAATGGGCACCTACCCCATGCAGAAACGTCCGCCGAATCAAATGATACTTTCAGAATTGCTTTACGATGAACGCTAATGGAGTTATTATCATTTTACGATGTATTTTATTAGGCTATTTTTATATAAAAAAAATAAAATGAAGCCATTTCCGTATTCCACCTACTCCCATTAGCCCTCCCCCATTACCATCAACCTCATCACACCCTTAATTATCACCACGTAAATTACTGACGAGATTTAATCCCTATTCGACACCTGACATGACCTATTTTCGAACTCCACCCCATCCCATTAGCCCCCCAATTACTTTTCACCCCCGCCCCCTTTAATTATCACCACGCAATTTACTGACCCCATTTACCCACTATTCGACTCCGAACATGACCTAATTACGAATTCCACCTACTCCCAATAGCACCCCCTACTTACCCTAACCTCTCGCCCCCTCTGATTATCACCACACAATTTACTGACCCCATTTAACCAGTATTCGACACCTCACATGACCTATTTTCGAGTTTTACATACTCCCATTAACCCCCCCCCCCCCATTACCGTTAACCCCCGCCCCCTTTAAATATCACCATGCAATTTAATGACCTAATTTACCCCTTATTCGATACCGAACATGACCTAATTACGAATTCCACCTACTCCTATTAGCCCCCCCCCACACATTATCATGAACCCCCGCCCCCTCTAATTATCACAACGCCATTTGACCCCATTTACCCCTTATTCGATACCGAATATGACCTAATTACGAATTCCAGCTACTCACATTAGTCCCCCCCCACATTATCATGAACCCCCATCCCCTCTAATTATCACCACGCAATATACTGACCCCATTAACCCCTACTCGACACCCCATATGGCCTATTTCCGAATTCTAGCATCTAGATTTTTTTTATCTTCTTGAGGCCTTATAAAGGAGCTATGCACGGTAACCACTACATCGCGGAGGAAGATCTTCTTCCTCTTCTTCTTTTAACCCATCACACAACACCCAATCTTATGAATTGCTGTTTTCTTACTCTAACCTAACACGTGAAATCGAGTTAGGTTAGACTAATGGATCAGCAATTCATAAGGATGGGTGTTGTGTCGACGTGTATGGAAAATGTGATATTTCTCGCTTAGTTTTTACTCAGAACTTTGCAAAGGGTACCTAATCGATGCTGAAACCTCCGGCGAATCGAATGGTACACTCAGAATTGCTTTAAGATAACAACTAACGGATATATTTGCATAAAAGTATCAGGAATGTTCGGTTATGTTTTTGATTTACAGAAAAAAAACGCTTTTATTCTTTTTTCTATTTCCCAGAGGCATTTCACCTTATGTAGAAAAGGATGAGGAAGCCGTTTATGGCCTGAAATCAACGCCCCGGGCAAAATTAACGGTGTTTGGGGGTATGGTCCCCTCTGCGAAAAACAAGAAAAGATGAATTTTATCGCTTAGTTTTATGTATGAACATTGAAATGGGCACCTACCCCATGCATAAACGTCCGCCGATTCAAATGGTACTTTCAGAATTGCTTTACGAAGAACGGTAATGGATTTATTGTAATTTTACGGTGTATTTCATTAGACTATTTTTATATAAAAGAAATAAAATGAGGCCAATTCCGTATTCCACCTACTCCCATTAGCCCCCCCCCCATTACCATCACCCTCATCCCCCGTTAATTATCACCACGCATATTACTGACCCGATTTACTCCCTATTCGACACCTGAGATTACCTATTCTCGAATTCCACCTATCCCCGCCTTTACTTTTCATCCCCACCCCCTTTAATTATCACCACGCAATTTACTGGCCCCATTTACTCCCTATTCGACACCGAACATGACCTAATTACGAATTACACCTACTCCCAATAGCCCCCTCCCCTTATCCTAACCCCCGCCCCCTCTGATCATTACCCCACAATTTACTGACCCCATTTACCCAGTATTCGACACCTCCCATGACCTATTTTTGAGTTTTACATATTCCCATTAGCCCCCCCCAATTACCGTTAACCCCCGCCCCCTTTAATTATCACCACGCAATTTACTGACCCCATTTACCCCTTATTCGATACCGAACAAGACCTAATTACGAATTCCAATTACTCCCATTAGCCCCCCCCCCCCACATTATCATGAACTTCCGCCCTATCTAATTATCACCACGCAATTTACTGACCCCATTAAACCCCTACTCGACAGCCCATATGACCTTTTCCGAACTCTAGCATCTAGATCCTCTTTCTCTTCTTGAGGCCTTATATCGGAGCTATACACAGTAACCACTGCATTGTGGGGCAAGGTCTTCCTCCTCTTCATCTTTTGACCCATCACACAACACCCAATCTTATGAATTGCTGTTTTCTTACTCTAACCTAACTCGTGAAATCGAATTAGGTTACACTAAAGGAACAGCAATTCATAAGTATGGGTGTTGTGTCGACGTGTATGGAAAATGTGATATTTCTCGCTTAGTTTTTACTCTGAACTTTGCAAAGGGTACCTAATCGATGCAGAAAACTCCGACGAATCGAAGGGTACACTTAGAATTGCTCTAAGATAAAAACTAACGGATATATTTGCATATAACTATCAGGAATGTTCGGGGATTTTTTTGATTTACAGAAAAAAAGGGCTTTTATTCCTTTTTCTATTTCCCAGAGGCATTTCATCTTATGTAGAAAAGGATGAGGAAGCCGTTCATGGCCTGAAATCAACGCTCCGGGCAAAATTAACGGTGTTTGGGGGTATGGTCCCCTCTGCGAAAAACAAGAAAAGATGAATTTTATCGCTTAGTTTTTAGTATGAACTTTGAAATGGGCACCTACCCCATGCAGAAACGTCCGCGGAATCGAACGGTACCTTCACAATTGCTTTACGATGAACGCTAATGGAGTTATTATCATTTTACGATGTATATTATTAGGCTATTTTTATAAAAATAAAATAAAATGAAGCCATTTCCATATTCCACCTACTCCCATTAGCCCCCCACATTACGATCAACCTCATCCCCCTTTAATTATCACCACGCAAACTACTGACCCGATTTATTCCCTATTCGACGCCTGACATGACCTATTTTCGAATTCCACCTATTCCCATTAGCCGCCCCCCCCAAATTACTTTTCACCACCGCCCCCTTTAATTATCAACACGAAATTTACTGACCCGATTTATTCCCTATTCGACGCCTGACATGACCTAATTACGAATTCCACCTACTCAAAATAGCCCCCCACCTTATCCTAACCCCCCGCCCCCTCTGATTATCACCAAGCAATTTGCTGACCCCATTTAACCAGTATTCGACACCTGACATGACCTATTTTCGAGTTTCACCTTCTCCCATTAGCCTCCCCTATTTACCCTTAACCCCCGCCCCCTTTAATTATCAGCACGCAATTTACTGACCCCATTTACCCTTATTCGCAACCGAATATGACCTAATTACGAAATCCACCTTCTCCCATTAGCCCCCCCCCTTTATTATTAATCCCCGCCCTATCTAATTATCACCAAACAATTTACTGACCCCATTAACCCCCTACTCGACACCACATATGACCTATTTCCGAATTCTAGCCGCTAGATCTTCTTTCTCTTCTTGAGGCCTTATAACGGAACTATGTACGGTAACCAGTGTATCGCGGAGCAAGGTCTTTTTCTTCTTCTTTTGACCCTTCCCTCAACACCCAATCTTCTGAATTGTTGTTTTCTTACTCTAACCTAACTCGTGAAATCGAGTTAGGTTAAGCTAATGGAACAGCAATTCATAAGTTTAGGTGTTGTGTCGACATGTATAAAAAATGTGATATTTCTAGCTTAGTTTTTAATCTGAACTTTGCAAAGCGTATCTAATCGATGCATAAAATTCCGACGAATCGAATGGGACACTCAGAATTGCTTTAAGATAAAAACTAACGGATACATTTGCATATAACTATCAGGAATGTTCTGGGATTTTTTTGATTTACAGAAAAAACCGCTTTTATTCCTTTTTCTTATGTAGAAAAGGATGAGGAAGCCGTTGATGGCCTGAAATCAACGCCCCAGTAAAAATTAGCGGTGTTTGGGGGTATGGTCCCCTTCGCGAAAAACAAGAAAAGAAAAATTTTATCGCAAAGTTTTTAGTATGAACTTTGAAAAGGGCACCAACCCCATGCAGAAACGTCCGCCGAATCGAATGGTACTTTCAAAATTGCTTTACGATGAACGCTAATGGAGTTATTGTTATTTTACGATGTATTTTTTAAGGCTATTTAAAAAAAAAAAAAAAATGAAGCCATTTCCGTATTCCACGTACTCCCATTAGCCCCCCACATTACGATCAACCTCATCCCCCTTTAATTATCACCACGCAAATTACTGACCCGATTTATTCCCTATTCGACACCTGACATGATTTATTTTCGAATTACACCTATTCCCATTAGCCCCCCCATTACTTTTCACCGCCGCCCCCTTTAATTATCACCACGCAATTTACTGACCCCATTTACTCCCTATTCGACACCGAACATGACCTAATTACCAATTCCACCTACTCCAAATAGCCCCCCCCCCCCTTACCCTTAACCCCGCCACCTCTGATTATGACCACGCAATTTACTGACCCCATTTACCCAGCATTCGACACCTCACATGACCTATTTTCGAGGGTCACCTTCTCCCATTAGCCCCCCCCCAATTACCATTAGCCCCCGCCCCCTTTAATTATCACCAAGCAATTTATTGATACCATTTACCCCTTATTCGATACCGAATATGACCTAATTACGAATTCCACCTACTCCCATTAGCCCCCTCCACATTATTATGAACCCCCATCCCCTCTAATTATCACCACGCAATTTACTGACCCCATTAACCCCTACTCGACACCCCATATGACCTATTTCCGAATTTTAGCATCTAGATCTTCTTCCTCCTCTTGAGTCCTTATAGCGGAGCTATGCACGGTAACCACTGCATCGCGGAAAAAAGTTTTCTTCCTCTTCTTCTTTTGACCCATCAAACAACACCCAATCTTATGAATTGCTGTTTTCTTACTCTAACCTAACTCGTGAAATCGAGTTAGGCTAGGCTAAGGGAACAGCAATCCATAAGTATGGGTGTTGTGTCGACGTGTATGGAAAATGTGATATTTCTCGCTTAGTTTTTACTCTGAACTTTGGAAAGGGTACCTAATCGATGCAGAAAACCCCGACAAATCGAATGGTACACTTAGAATTGCTCTAAGATAAAAAACTAATGTTCTTAAGTCCCCTTGCACCCTTCGCCTTAAAAAAAAAAAAAAATTCTTCTTATATTTGCATAAAAGTATCAGGAATGTTCGGTTATGTTTTTGATTTACAGAAAAAAACCCGCTTTTATTCCTTTTTCTATTTCCCAGAGGCATTTCATCTTATGTAGAAAAGGAAGAGGAAGCCGTTCATGGCCTGAAATCAACGCCCCAGGCAAAATTGACATTGTTAGGGGGTATGGTCCCCTTTGCGAAAAACAAGAGAAGATGAATTTTATCGCTTAGTTTTTAGTAAGACCTTTGAAATGGGAACCTACCCCATGCAGAAACGTCCGCCGAATCGAATGGTACTTTCAGAATTGCTTTACGATTAACGCTAATGGATTTATTTTCATTTTGCGATGTATATTATTAGGCTATTTATATATAAAAAAAAAGAAGCCATGTCCGTATTCCACCTACTCCCATTAGCCCGCCCCATTACCATCAACCTTATCCCCCTTTAATTATCACCACGGAAATTACTGAACCGATTTATTCCCTATTCGACACCTGATAATAGATATAGATAATAGGTTAGGCTAGGTCATCGGCCAAAAAAAATCTCTTCACAAGCACACAGACTTATGTACGAAATCACAAACACTCCCATTGACCCACTCACGTACCTAGCCTACACAGCGCTAACAGCCAACGTACTGAGTAACACACACATCCATAAACACCAAACATATGACACTAACACTGACGCATACAAGCAGTAGTGTGACATTAGAAGAACAAAGGATATCTCCAAATTTAAGAAAGAACTAAAAACATTTCTGTTCTCTGATGGTTTGACATGGAAACATTGACAATTAACATGGCATAAAAGTTGTGATCAATATTGAAAATTTAATGAATTAAATATGTGGGTCCTGCAGAGCACTTCGGCGGAAGTGGGACCAGATAAATAAGAAGCACAAGTAACAAGTAACAAGTAACTTTCCACGCACCATACACCACTGGAACAGCCTCCCTCTACAGACTGCGGTACAATAGACTCAGTCAGAAAAGCAATACACACTCACTTGTCAACACGACACACCAACACTAACAATTACACTTCCTTCACTTCCCTCCCCTGCACACTCGGCTCCCCGGTCTCCCGAACAGCCAACACAAATATGCGTTTCATGCAACTGACAGCTGCCCGCCGCATTATAATATAGATCCAGAATCAGTCCACAAGCTAACTGGCAATGATGTGTGTTTGAGTGTGTGTTGGGTGTGATTCTAGAGTAATTCAGTGTGTTGGGTATGATTCTGGAGCAATTCAGTGTGTGTTGGTTGTGATTGTTGAGTAATTCGGTGTGTTGGGTGTGATTCTGGAGGAATTCAATGTGTTAGGTGTGATTCTGGAGCAATTCAGTGAGTGTTGGGTGTGATTCTGGAGTAATTTGGTGACCTGATTGACCTCCTTTTTAAACTTTGGGAATAGGTTATGTGCGGCACCCCAGAGCCAAAACAATGACTTGAGGCACTCATTCATTAATGAAGCCTAATGAAACGTGTAATAATTCCCGCGATGGTCAAATAGTAGCTTCAAAATAAGGTCAAACACTCACAGTCCAGCGGCGCCCTCAGTCCTGGCATGGCGCCGCAGATTACAGGTGTGGCACTGCCCTGGCACTGCGAGGGGCAGCACTGTGGGGAGCCTGACCACCTCAAGCCCTGCAGGAGGCCATGGAGGGAGCCTTGGGGCGGGCTGAGTGGCCGAGGCGGGATGGCGGTCTTGCTCTTGCTCTTGCTGTACAGGTGACCCGTTGGAGAGTCATGCCTTCGTATCGGCACAACCTGTAATAAATAAAACAACACAAGCAGTATCCATTACAAATCTTCCAATTCCCTATTTCTTGCATACCACATCTTTGCCAGAAAACTCTTCATGGCTTCTATAATTCTCTCTCTCTCTCTCTCTCTCTCTCTCTCTCTCTCTCTCTCTCTCTCTCTCTCTCTCTCTCTCTCTCTCTCTCTCTCTCTCTCTCTCTCTCTCTCTCTCTCTCTCTCTCTCTCTCTCTCTCTCTCTGTGTGTGTGTGTGTGTGTGTGTGTGTGTGTGTGTGTGTGTGTGTGTGACTGACTGACTTTCTTAACGGATGGACTGACTGTCACTGACTGGCTGACTGAATAAGTAACTGACTGAATGCACTGATTTTTTTTTTTATTTTTTTTTTTTTTACAGCAAAGGAGACAGCTCAAGGGCACAAAAAAGTAAACATTAATAAAAAAAAAAAGCCCGCTACTCGCTGCTCCTAAAAAGAATCCAAAGAGGTGGCCGAAAGATAAGTCAGTTTCGGGAGGAGAGGTGTCCTGATACCCTCCTCTTGAAAGAGTTCAAGTCGTAGGCAGGAGGAAATACAGATGAAGGAAGATTGTTCCAGAGTTTACCAGCGTGAGGGATGAAAGAGTGAAGATGCTGGTTAACTCTTGCATAAAGGGTTTGTACAGTATAGGGATGAGCATGAGTAGAAAGTCGAGTGCAGCGGAGCCGCGGGAGGGGGGTAGGCATGCAGTTAGCAAGTTCAGAAGAGCAGTCAGCGTGGAAATATCGATAGAAGATAGAAAGAGAGGCAACATTGCGGCGGAATTTAAGAGGTAGAAGACTATCAGTATGAGGAGGAGAGCTGATGAGACGAAGAGCCTTTGCCTCCACTCTGTCCAGAAGAGCTGTGTGAGTGGAACCCCCCCACACATGAGATGCATACTCCATACGAGGGCGGACAAGGCCCCTGTATATGGACAGCAACTGTGCAGGGGAGAAGAACTGGCGGAGACGGTACAGAACGCCCACCCTCGAGGAAGCTGATTTAGTAAGAGATGAGATATGAAGTTTCCAGTTGAGATTTTGAGTTAAGGATAGACCGAGGATGTTTAGTGTTGAGGAAGGTGATAGCTGGGTGTTGTCAAAGAATAGGGGATAGTTGTTGGGAAGATTGTGTCGAGGGGAGAGGTGGAGAAACGGTGTGTTTGAGGCGTTGAAGGACACCAGGTTCTTCTTGCCCCAATCGGAAATAATAGTAAGGTCTGAGGCTAAGCGTTCTGCAGCCTCCAGCCTTGAGTCGTTAAGTTCCTGAAGGGTGGGTCTTCTATTAAAAGAAGTTGAATAATGCAGAGTGGAATCATCGGCGTAGGAATGGATAGGACAGTTCGTTTTGGAAAGAAGATCATCAATGAACAACAGAAAAAGAGTGGGAGATAGGACAGAACCCTGTGGGACACACCACTGTTAATAGATTTAGGGGAAGAACAGTGACCGTCTACCACGGCAGAAATAGAACGGTCAGAAAGGAAACTGGAGATAAAGGTACAGAGAGAAGGATAGAAACCGTAGGAGGGTAGTTTAGAAAACAAAGATTTGTGCCAGACCCTATCAAAAGCTTTTGATATGTCCAGCGCAATAGCAAAAGTTTCACCGAAACGGCTAAGAGAGGATGACCAAGAGTCAGTTAAGAAGGCTAGGAGATCACCAGTAGAACGCCGCTTGCGGAACCCATACTGGCGATCAGATAGAAGGTCAGAAGTGGAAAGGTGCTTTTGAATCTTACGGTTAAGGATTGATTCAAAAGCTTTAGATAGACAAGAAAGTACAGCAATAGGACGGTAGTTTGAGGGATTGGAGCGTTCACCCTTCTTAGGCACAGGCTGTGTGAAGGCATACTTCCAGCAAGAAGGAAAGGTAGATGTTGACAGGCAGAGGCGAAAGAGTTTGACCAGGCAGGGTGACAGCACGGAGGCACAGTTTTAAGGACAATAGGAGGCACTCCATCAGGTCCATAAGCCTTCTGAGGATTGAGGCCAGAGGGCATAGAAAACATCATTTTGAAGAATCTTTATAACAGGCATAAAGGAGTCAGAGGGGATGAGTAGGAGAATATGCCCAGAATCGTCCAGAGTGGAGTTTTAGAAAAGTTTGAGAGAAGAGTTCAGCCTTAGAGATAGATGAGACGGCAGTGTTGCCGTCGGGACTGAGGAGTGGAGGAAAGATGAAGAAGTGAAGTTGGAGGAGATGTTTTGGCTAGATGCCAGAAGTCACGGAAGAGTTAGAAAGCAAGGTTTTGACATTTTCTATTAATGAAAGAATTTTGGTTAGTCGGAGAATAGATTTGGCACGATTTCGGGCAGAAATGTAAAGTTCATAATTAGCATTAGTTTGAAGGCTCTGGTATCTTTTGTGAGCTACCTCTCTATCATTGACAGCACGAGAACAAGCGTGATTAAACCAAGGCTTTTTAGCGTGAGGAGTAGAAAAAGAACGAGGAATGTATGCCTCCATTCCAGAGACAATCACCTCTGTGATGCGCTGAGCACACACAGAGGGGTCTCTATCCTGGAAGCAATAATCATTCCACGGGAAATCGGAAAAGTACATCCTCAGGTCGTCCCACCGAGCTGAAGCAAAATGCCAGAAGCATCGCCTCTTCGGTGGGTCCAGAGGATGTACAGGAGCGATAGGACAGGATGCAGAAATAAGATTGTGATCGGAGGAGCCCAACGGAGAGAACAGTTTGACAGAATAAGCAGAAGGGTTTGAGGTAAGGAAGAGGTCTAGAATGTTGGGCCGATCTCCAAGACGGTCAGGAATACGTGTAGGGTGCTGGACCAACTGCTCTAGGTCGTTGAGGATAGCAAAGTTGTAGGCTTGTTCACCAGGATGGTCAGTGAAAGAGGATGAAAGCCAAAGCTGGTGGTGAACATTGAAATCTCCTAGGATGGAGATTTCAGCGAAGGAGAGGGTCAAGATGTGCTCCACTTTAGAATTCAAATAGTCAAAGAATTTTACATAGTTGGTAGAGTTAGGTGAGAGATAAACAGCACAGATGTATTTAGTAATAGAATGACAGTGAAGTCTTAACCAGATGGTGGAAAATTCAGAAGAGTCAAGGTCGTGGGCACGAGAGCAAGTGATGTCGTTGCGCACGTAGGCGCAACATCCAGCTTTGGATTGAAATTTAGGATAGAGATAGAGTAGAGATTGCTGTCAGTAGCCTCAGAAACCTGTGTTTCGGTAAGGAAGAGAAGGTGAGGTTTAGAGGAGGAGAGATGATGTTCCACAGAATGAAAATTAGAGCGAAGACCGCGAATGTTGCAGAAATTGAGAAGAAAGAGGTTCGAGGAGTTATCAAGACACCTCTCGGGTCGGCAGCCAGAAGGGGAGTCCTCCCTGGGGGAATTTGTGGTCCCCCCCCCAGGCGGGGACTCCGAGGCATTGCTTAATTGAGCCATTTTGAATTTTGAATTTTGGAAAAAGGTGTATATGTTATGTGAATGTAGTGTGGTGTGGATAAAGAGAGGATCTGTCTTTAGAGAGCATGCTGAACTACTCTCCGGTGTTGGTGAGACAATAGGGAAACGGTTAGTGAGGACATGGGAAGGGTCTTTGGAGGGCTTCAGCTCCCTTCTCACCTCCCATATATACCTCACCGGGAGTGGCTTGCGCCCGTTCGGTAGGTGTCTTCCTACCTACTCCAGCCTCAAAAGTGCTGTCTTACGAGGGTAGACTTAAACTATTCCTGCGCGTCAGCTCATCTTGGGGGTCAAGGGTCAAACTGTACTTCGCCAGCCTGTCCCTACATGAAAACTACACACATCAACCTTGACCTCGAATATATTATAAACTTGAGGTCAATGCATGGATATGTAAAGGTCATAATAAATTACTTTTTGAACATAATGACATATGTTTTCACTTTATAACACCTGTAGTAGTATATAGTAGTAGTATTAGTACGTAGTAGAAGTAGTTGATTAACAGAAAAAAACGCTTTTATTCCTTTTTCTATTTCCCAGAGGCATTTCATCCTATGTAGAAAAGGATGAGAAAGCCGTTCATGGCCTGAAATCAACGCACCGGGCAAAATGAACGGTGTTTGGGGATATGGTCCCCTTTGCGAAGAACAAGAAAAGATGAATTTTATCGCTTAGTTTTTGGTATGAACTTTGAAATGGGCACCTACCCCATACAGAAACGTCCGCCAAATCGAATGGTACTTTCAGAATTGCTTTACGAGGAACGCTAAATGAGTTTTTGCTATTTTACGATATGTTTTATTAAACTATTTTTATATAAAAAAATAAAATGAAGCCATTTCCGTATTCCACCTACTCCCATTAGTCCATCCCCATTACCATCAACCTTATCCCCTTTTTATTATCACCACGCAAATTACTGACCCGATTTATTCCCTATTCGACACCTTAGATGACCTATTCTCGAATTCCACCAATTCCCATTAGCCCCCCCATTACTTTTCATCCCCGCCCCCTTTAATTATCACCACGCAATTTACTGACCCCATTTACTCCCTATTCGACACCGAACATGACCTAATTACGAATTCCATTTACTCCCAATAGCCGACCTCCCTTACCCTAACCCCCCGCCCCCTCTGATTATCACCACATAATTTAGTGACCCCATTTAACCAGTATTCGACACCTCACATGACCTATTTTCGAGTTTCACTTACTCCCATTAGTCCTCCCCCAATTACCGTTAACTCCCGCCCCCTCTAATTATCACCACGCAATTTACTGACCCCATTTACCCCTTTTTCGATACCGAACTACGAATTCCAATTGCTCCAATTAGCCCCCCACACATTATTATGAACCTCCGCCACATCTAATTATCACCACGCAGTTTACTGACCCCATTAACCCTCTACTCTACACCCCATATGACCTATTTCCGAATTCTAAAATCTAGACCTTCTTCCACTTCCTGAGGCCTTATAACGGAGCTATGCACAGTAACCACTGCATTGCTGAGCAAGGTCTTTTTTCTCTTCTTCTTTTGACCCATCCCAGAACACCCAATCTTATGAATTGCTGTTTTCTTACTCTAACCTAACTCGTGAAATCGAGCTAGGCTAGGCTAATGGAACAGCAATTCATAAGTATGGGTGTTGTGTCGACGTGTATGGAAAATGTGATATTTCTCGATTAGTTTTTACTCTGAACTTTGCAAAGGGTACCTAATCGATGCAGAAAACTCCGACGAATCGAATAGTACACTCAGAATTGCTCTAAGATAAAAACTAACGGGTATATTTGCATATAACTATCAGGAATGTTCGGGGATTTTTTTGATTTACAGAAAAAAACCGCTTTTATTCCTTTTCTATTTCCCAGAGGCATTTCATCTTTTGTAGAAAAGGATGAGGAAGCCGTTCATGGCCTGAAATCAACGCCCCAGGCAAAATTAACGGTGTTTGGGGGTATGGTCCCCTCTGCGAAAAACAAGAAAAGATAAATTTTATCGCTTAGTTTTTAGTATGGACTTTGAAATGAGCACCTACCCCATGCAGAAACGTCCGCCGAATCGAATGGCACTTTCAGAATTGCTTTACGATGAACGCTAATGGAGTTATTGTTATTTTACGATGTATTTCATTAGGCTTTTTTTATATAAAAAAAATAAAATGAAGCCATTTCCGTATTCCACCTACTCCCATTAGCCCCCCCCCCCCTCATTACCATCAACCTTATCCCCTTTTAATTATCACCACGCAAATATCTGACCCGATTTATTCCCTATTCGACACCTTAGATGACCTATTCTCAAATTCCACCTATTCCCATTAGTCCCCATTACTTTTCATCCCCGCCCCCTTTAATTATCACCACGCAATTTACTGACCCCATTTACTCCCTATTCGACACCGAACATGACTTAATTACGAATTCAAGATACTCCCAATAGCCTCCCCCCCTTAACCTAGCCCCCCGCCCCCTCTGATTATCACCACGCAATTTACTGACCCCATCTACTCAGTATTCGACACCTCACATGACCTTTTTTCGAGTTTCTCTGACTGACATTAGCCTCGTCCTCATTACCGTTCACCCCCGCCCTCTTTAATTATTACCACGCAATTTACTGACCCCATTTACCCCTGATTCGATACCGAACATGACTTAATTACGAATACCACCTACTCCCATTAGTCCCCCCCCCATTATCATGAACTCCTACCCCCTCTAATTATCGCCACGCAATTTATTGACCCCATTTACCCCCTACTCGACACCCATATTACCTATTTCCGAATTCTAGCATTTAGATCTTCCTTTTCTTCTTGAGGCCTTATAACGGAGCTATGCACGGTAACCACTGCATCGCGGAGCAAGGTCTTCTTCCTCTTCTTCTTTTGACCCATTACACAACACCCAATCTTATGAATTGCTGTTTTCTTACTCTAACCTAACTCGTGAAATCGAGTTAGGTTAAAGTAAGGGAACAGCATTTCATAAGCTTGGGTGTTGTGTCGACATGTACGGAAAATGTGATATTTCTCGCTTAGTTTTTACTCTGAACTTTGCAAAGTGTATATAATCAGTTCATGGCCTGAAATCAACGCCCCAGGCAAAATTAGCGGTGTTTGGGGGTATGGTCCCCTTTGCGAAAAACAAGAAAAGATTAATTTTATCGCTTAGTTTTTAGTATGAACTTTGAAATGGGCACCTACCCCATACACAAACGTCCGCCGAATCGAACGGTCCTTTAAGAATTGCTTTACGATGAACGCTAATGGAGTTATTGTCATTTTACGATCTATTTTATTGGGCTATTTTTATATAAAAAAAATAAAATGAAGTCATTTCCGTATTCCACCTACTCCTATTAGCCCCCTCCCCAATTACCATCAGCCTCATCCCTCTTTAATTATCACCACGTAAATTACCGACCCGATTTAAACCCTATTCGACATCTGACATGACCTGTTTTCGAATTCCATCTATTCCCATTAGCCCCCCAATAACTTTTCACCCCCGCCCCCTTTAATTATTATCACCACGCAATTTACTGACCCCATTTACTCCCTATTCAACACCGAACATGACCTAATTACGAAATCCACCTACTCCCAATAGCCCCCCCTCCTTACCCTAACCCCCCGCCCCCTCTGATTATCACCACGCAATTTATTGACCCCATTTAACCAGTATTCGACACCTCACATGACCTATTTTCGTGTTTCACTTACTCCTATTAGTCCCCCAACAATAACCGTTAACTCCCGCCCCCTTTAATTATCACCATGCAATTTACTGACCCCTTTTATCCCTTTTTCGATACCGAACATGACCTAATTACGAATTCCAATTACTCACATTAGCCCCCCTCACATTATTATGAACCTCCGCCCCCTCTAATTATCACCACGCAATTTACTGATCCCATTAAACCTCTACTCGACACCCCATATGAGCTATTTCCGAATTCTAAAATCTAGACCTTCTTCCTCTTCTTGAGGCCTTATAACGGAACTATGCACAGTAACCACTGCATTGCTGAGCAAGGTCTTCTTCCTCTTCTTCTTTTAACCCATCCCATAACACCCAACCTTATGAATTGCTGTTTTCTTACTCTAACCTAACTCGTGAAATCGAGTTAGGTTAGGCTAATAAGAACATAAGAACATAAGAACGCAGGAGTCTGCAAGAGGCCGGTAGGCCTGTACGAGGCAGCTCCTTTGACCCTAAGCTCCCGTGTATCTAACCCCACCTAATATCGCTGTCCATGAATTTATCTAGTCTATTTTTGAATGTGACAATTGTATTGGCACTCACCACATGACTGCTAAGCCTATTCCACTCATCCACCACCTTGTTAGTAAACCAATTTTTGCCTATGTCCCTGTTGAATCTGAATTTATCCAGTTTGAACCCGTTACTTCGTGTCCTACCCGGTTCTCTTACCAACAAAACCTTATGAATGTCTCCCTTTTTAAAGCCCTTCATCCACATATCAAAGCCCTTCATGGAACAGCAATTCATATGTATGGGTGTTGTGTCGACGTGTATGGAAAATGTGATATTTCTCGCTTAGTTTTTACTCTGAACTTTGCAAAGGGTACCTAATCGATGCAGAAAACTCCGACGAATCGAATGTTAAACTCAGAATTGCTCTAAGATAAAAAGTAACGGGTATATTTGCATATAACTATCAGGAATGTTCGTGGATTTTATTGATTTATAGAAAAAAACCGCTTTTATTCCTTTTTCTTTTTCCCGGAGGCATTTCATCTTATATAGAAAAGGATGAGGAAGCAGTTCATGGCCTGAAATCAACGCCCCAGGCAAAATAAACGGTGTTTGGGGGTATGGTCCCCTTTGCGAAAAACAAGAAAAGATGAATTTTATCGCTTAGTTTTTAGTATGAACTTTGAAATGGGCACCTACCCCATGCAGAAACGTCCGCCGAATCGAATGGCACTTTCAGAATTGCTTTACGATGAACGCTAATGGAGTTATTGTTATTTTACGATGTATTTTATTAGTTTTTTTTTATATAAAAAAAATAAAATGAAGCCATTTCCGTATTCCACCTACTCCCATTAGCGCCCCCCGCCCCCCATTACCATCAACCTTATCCCGTTTTAATTATCACCACGCAAATTACTGACCCGATTTATTCCCTATTTGACACCTTAGATGACCTATTCTCGAATTCCACCTATTCCCATTAGCCCCCCCATTACTTTTCATCCCCGCCCCCTTTAATTATCACCACGCAATTTACTGACCCCATTTACTCCCTATTCGACACCGAACATGAACAAATTGCGAATTCCACTTAATCCCAATACCCCCCCCCCATTACCCTAACCCTCCGCCCCCTCTGATTATCACCACGCAATTTACTGACCCTATTTACCCCCTACTCGACACCCCATATTACCTATTTCCGAATTCTAGCATCTAGATCTTCTTTCTCTTCTTGAGGCCTTATATCGGAGCTATGCACGATAACCACTGCATCGCGCAGCAAAGTCTTCCTATCAATAGCCCCCCCCACTTAACCTAACCCTCCACCCCCTCTGATTATCACAACGCATTTGACTGACCCCATCTACCCAGTATTCGAGACCTCACATGACCTTTTTTCGAGTTTCATGTACTCCCATTAGCCCCCCTCCATTACCGTTAACCCCCGCCCTCTTTAATTATTACCACGCAATTTACTGACCGAGATCAACGCCCCAAGCAAAATTAACGGTGTATGGGGTTATGGTCACCCTTGCGAAAAACAAGAAAAGATGAATTTTATTGCTTAGTTTTTAGTCTGAACCTTGAAATGGGCACCTACCCCATGCATAAACGTCCGCCGATTCAAATGGTACTTTCAGAATTGCTTTACGAAGAACGGTAATGGAGTTATTGTCATTTTACGATGTATTTTATTAGGCTATTTTTATATATAAAAAAAAAAAAAAAAAAAATTGTAGCCATTTCCGTATTCCACCGAATCCCATTACCCACCCCGTTACCATCAACCTCATCCTCCTTTAATTATCACCACGCAAATTACAGACCCGATTTATACCCTATTCGACACCTCAGATGACCTATTTCCGAATTGCACCTACTCCCATTAGCCACCCCCCCCCATTACTTTTCACCCCCGCCCCCTTTAATTATCACCACGCAATTTACTGACCCCATTTACTCCCTATTCGACACCGAACATGACCTAATTACGATTTCCACTTAATCCCAATAGCCCCCCCCCATTACTCTAGCCCCCGCCCCCTCTGATTATCATCACGCAGTTTACTGACCCCATCTACCCAGTATTCGACACCTCACATGACCTTTTTTCGAGTTTCACGTACTCCCATTAGCCCCCCAAATTTCCGTTAAACCCCGCCCTCTTTAATTATTACCACGCAATTTACTGACCCCATTCACTAATTATTCGATACCGAACATGACCTAATTACGAATTCAACCTACTACCATTAGCCCCCCCCCCCTATTATCATGAACTCCCGCCCCCTATATTTATCGCCACGCAATTTACTGACCCCTTTAATCACCTCCTCGACAGCCCATATGACCTATTTCCGAATTCTAGCATCTAGATCTTTTTTCTCTTTTTGAGGCCTTGTAACGGAGTTATGCACGGTAACTACTGTATCGCGGAGCAAGGTCTTTTTCCTCTTCTTCTTTTGACCCATCACACAACACCCAATCTTATGAATTGCTGTTTTCTCACTCTAAACCTAACTCGTGAAATCGAGTTACGTTAAAGTAAGGGAACAGCATTTCATAAGCTTGGGTGCTGTGTCGACATGTACGGAAAATGTGATATTTCTCGCTTAGTTTTTACTCTGAACTTAGCAAAGCGTACGTAATCGATGCAGAAAACTCCGACGAATCGAATGGTACACTCAGAATTGCTCTAAGATAAAAACTAACGGGTATATTTGCATATAAGTGTCAGGAATGTTCGGGGATTTTTTTTTTATTTACAGAAAAAAAGCGCTTTTATTCCTTTTTCTATTTCCCAGAGGCATTTCATCTTATGTAGAAAAGGATGAGGAAGCCGTTCATGGCCTGAAATCAACGCTCCGGGCAAAATTAACGGTGTCTGGGGGTATGATCCTCTCTGCGAAAAACAAGAAAAGATGAATTTTATCGCTTAGTTTTAAGTATGAACTTTGAAATGAGCACCTATCCCATGCAGAAACGTCCGCCGATTAAAATGGTACTTTCAGAATTGCTTTAAGAAGAACGGTAATGGAGTTAATGTCATTTTACGATGTATATCATGAGGCTATTTTTATAAAAATAAAATGAAATGAAGACATTTCCGTATTCCACCTACTCCCATTAGCCCCCCCCTCCCATTATCATCAACCTCATCCCCCTTTAATTATCACCACGCAAATTACTGACCAGAATTATTCCCTATTCGACATCTGACATGACCTATTTTCGAATTCCACCTATTCCCATTAGCCCCCACCACTACTTTTCACCACTGCCCCCTTTAATTATCACCTCGCAATTTACTAACCCCATTTACTCCCTATTCGACACCGAACATGACCTAATTACGAATTCCACCTACTCCCAATAGCCCCCTCCTTATCCTAACCCCCCGCCCCCTCTGATTATCACCACGCAATTCACTGACCCCATTTACCCAGTATTCGAAACCTCACATGACCTATTTTCGAGCTTCACCTACTCTCATTGGCCCCCCCAATTACCATTTACCCCCGCCCCCTTTAATTATCACCACGCAATTTACTGACCCCATTTACCCCTTATTCGATACCGAACATGACCTAACTACGAACTCCACCTACTCCCATTAGGCCCCCCCACATTATCATGAACTCCCATCCCCTCTAAATATCACCACGCAGTCTACTGACCCCATTAACCCCCTACTCGACACCCCATATGGCCTATTTCCGAATTCTAGCATCTAGATCTTCTTCCTCCTCTTGAGTCCTTCTCTTCTTCTTTTGCCCCATCAAACAACACCCAATCTTATGAATTGCTGTTTTTTTACTCTAACCTAACTCGTGAAATCGAGTTAGATTAGGCTAAGGGAACAGCAATTCATAAGTATGGGTGTTGTGTCGACATGTATGGAAAATGTGATATTTCTCGCTTAGTTTTTACTCTGAACTTTGCAAAGGGTACCTAATCGATGCAGAAAACTCCGACGAATCGAAGGGTACACTCAGAACTGCTCTAAGATAAAAACTAACGGATATATTTGCATATAACTATTATGAATGTTCGGGGATTTTTTTGATTTACAGAAAAAAAGCGCTTTTATTCCTTTTTCTATTTCCCAGAGGCATTTCGTCTTATGTAGAAAAGTATAAGGAAGCCATTCATAGCCTTAAATCAACGCTTCGGGCAAAATTAACGGTGTTAGGGATATGATCCACTCTGCGAGAAACAAGAAAAGTTGAATTTTCTCTCTAAGTATTTGGTCTGAACTTTTAAAAGAGCACCTACGCCATGCAGAAACGTCCCCGAAATCGAATGGTACCCTCAGAATTGCTTTACGACGAACGCAAATTGAGTTATTGTTATTTTACCATGGATTTTATTAGGCTATTTTTATATTAAATAATAAAATGATGCCATTTCTTTACATTTAAGTATTTTGATTCGAAGAGGCACTTCATCTTATGTCGAAAATGATGAGGAAGCCTCAAATCAACGCTCCGGACAATTTGAACAATGGAATGCAACACCATACCATGAAGTGGAATAGAGCTCGATGAAATTCAACACAAAACAATAAAATGGAACAGATAACAATGAAAAGGAAGTCATTATAATCATATGGAACATAAAACAATGAAATCCAACACAATGCAATGAATTGCAACACAACTCATACACATACCGAGTCTAGCACATGATCGGGCCATGTTGAATCCATATCACGAGTCAAGCACATGATCAGGCGGTGGTGTAAACATATAACGAGTCCAGCACATGATCAGGCCATGGTGAACTTCTTACATGAGTCTAGCACATGATCTGGCCGTGGTGAACTTTTACCACGAGTCTAGCATATGATCGGGCAGTGGTGAACACATATCACGAGTCCAGCACATGATCAGGTCGTGGTTAACTCATACCACGAGTCTAGCACATGATCAGGCCGTGGTGATTACATATCACGAATCTAGCACATGATCAGGCCGTGGTGAACACATATCATGAGTCTAGCACATGATCAGGCCTTGGTAACTACGAATTACACCTGCTCCCACTAGCCCCCCCAATTACCGTTAACCCCAGCCCCTTTTAATTATCACCACGCAATTTACTGACCCCATTTACCCCTTATTCGATACCGAACATGACCTAATTACGAATTCCACATACTCCCAATAGCCCCCCCCCTTTACCCTAACCCCCCGCCCCCTCTGGTTATCACCACGCAATTTACTGACCCCATTTACCCAGTATTCGACACCTCACATGACCTATTTTCGAGTTTCACCTACTCCCATTAGCCCCCCCCCATTACCGTTAACCCCCGCCCCTTTTAATTATCAGCACGGAATTTACTGACCCCATTTACCCCTTATTCGCAACAGAATATGACCTTATTACGAATTCCACCTTCTCCCATTAACCCTCCCCCCTTTATTATTAACCCCCGCCCCCTCTATTTATCACCACGCATTTTACTGACCCCATTAATCCCCTACTCGTCGCGTAATATGACCTATTTCCGAATTCTAGTATGTAGATCTTTTTCCTCTTCTTGAGGCCTTATAACGGTGCTGTGCGCAGAAACCACTGCTTCGCGGAGCAAGGTCTTCTTCCTCTTCTTCTTTTGACCCTTCCCTCAACACCCAATCTTATGAATTGCTGTTTTCTTACTCTAACCTAACTTGTGAAATCGAGTTAGGTTAAGGTAAGGGAACAGCAATTCATAAGTTTGGATGTTGTGTCGACATGTATGGAAAAAGTGATATTTCTCGCTTAGTTTTTACTCTCAACTTTGCCAAGGGTACCTAATCGATGCAGAAAACTCCGACAAATCGAATGGTACACTTAGAATTGCTTATAGATAAAAACTAACGGATATATTTGCATATAACTATCAGGATTGTTCGGGGATTTTTTTGATTTACAGAAAAAAACCGCTTTTATTCCTTTTTCTATTTCCCAGAGGCATTTCATCTTATGTAGAAAAGGATGAGGAAGCCGTTCATGGCCTGAAATCAACGCCCCAGGCAAAATTAACGGTGTTTGGGGGTATGGTCCCCTTTGCGAAAAACAAGAAAAGATTAATTTTATCGCTTAGTTTTTAGTATGAACTTTGAAATGGGCACCTACCCCATTAAGAAACCTCAGCCGAATCGAACGGTACTTTCAGAATTGCCTTACGATGAACACTAATGGAGTTATTGTCATTTTACGATGAATTTTATTAGGCTATTTTTACATTAAAAATTAAAACGAAGTCATTTCCGTATTCCACCTACTCCCATTAGTCCCCCCCTTATTACCATCAACCTCATCCCCCTTTAATTATCACCACGTAAACTACTGACCCGATTTATTCCCTATTCGACACCTGACATGACCTATTTTCGAATTCCACCTATTCCCATTATCCCCCCCCATTACTTTTCACCACCACCCCCTTTAATTATCACCACGCAATTTACTTACCCCATTTACTCCCTATTCGACACCGAACATGACCTAATTACGAGTTCCACCTACTCCCAATAGCCCCCCCCCTTTACCCTAACCCCCCGCCCCCTCTGATTATCACCACGCAATTTGCTGACCCCATTTAACCAGTATTCGACACCTCACATGACCTATTTTCATGTTTCACCTACTCCCATTAGCCCCCCCAATTACCGTTCAACCCCGCCCCTTTTAATTATCACCACGCAATTTACTGACCCCATTTACCCCTTATTCGATACCGAACATGACCTAATTACGAATTTCAATTACTCCCATTAGCTCCCCCCAACATTATCATGAGCCCCTGCCCTATCTAATTATCACCAAACAATTTACTGACCCCATTAACCCCCTACTCGAAACCCCATATGACCTATTTCCGAATTCTAGCATCTAGATCTTCATTCTCTTCTTGAGGCCTTATAACGGAACTTTGCACGGTAACCACTGCATCGCGGAGCAAGGTCTTCTTCCTCTTCTTCTTTTGACACATCACACAACACCCAATCTTATGAATTGCTGTTTTCTTACTCTAACGTAACTCGTGAAATCGAGTTAGGTTAGGCTAATGGAACAGCGATCCATAAGTTTGGGTGTTGTGTCGACGTGTATGGAAAATGTGATATTTCTCGGTTATTTTTTACTCTGAACTTTGCAAAGGGTACCTAATTGATGCAGAAAACTCCGACGAATCGAATGGTACACTAACGGATATATTTGCATATAACTATCAGGAATGTTCGGGGATTTTTTTGTTTTACAGAAAAAAGCTGCTTTTATTCCTTATTCTATTTCCCAGAGGCATTTCATCTTATGTAGAAAAGGATGAGGAAGCCGTTCATGGCCTGAAATCTACGCCCCAGGCAAAATTAATGGTGTTTGGGGGTATGGTCCCCTTTGCGAAAAACAAGAAAAGATGAATTTTATCGCTTAGTTTTTAGTATGAACTTTGAAATGAGCACCTACCCCATGCAGAAACGTCCGCCGATTAAAATGGTACTTTCAGAATTGCTTTACGATGAGCGCTAATGGAGTTATTGTCATTTTACGATAGTAGTAACAAATGTACGGAAGTGGGGGTTGCCTCATCGGGGGGGACTGGAAGTGGGGGTTGGGGGGGTCAGCGGGGGGGTTACGGAAGAGGGGTATCTGGACCCCTCCCCCACCCCCCCACCCATCTCTTTTACCTTTTCACCCCCCCCCTCCTAACCCCCCCCCTCTCGTACTAGCGTACGGAAGCGTGAAGGTGACGGGTGTAGGGGTGCCCAGCAGGGAGGGAGGGTGACGGGAGAAGGGATACTTGAAGGGTTAAGATAAGATCTTTCTTTGACCCTCGAATGACCACGAGATTATAATCACGGAAAAGGTTAAGGACATTAGGTTAATGACCAGGCTGAAATATGAATTTACTCTCTAATGCAAGTCCGAAAATAAAATAAAAAATCGCCATTGAACGTAAGACTCGATAAATTATTTAAGTTTTTGCTGGATGTATTGTATCATTATCTTCTTATTTCTCATTTCTCAACTTGTTTCTTCTTATTTCTTTCCTCAACTTATATATATTTTTTTTACTCCGGTTATTTGGTGCCATCTAACCCTAAACACTGCAGCACCAAGTCTTTTTTTTTTCTGATTTTGCATTAATTAATGTCTTATATCTCATTTCTTAACTTCTTTCTTATTTCTTTTCTCAACTTGCATTTCTTTATATTTTCTGCATGCTCTTCGATGTCATATGACCTTAGGCGTTGCCGCATCGAATTTACCTTTTTCCGTGAAAAAGGGATCATGTGTGTGTGTGTGTGTGTGTGTGTGTGTGTGTTCCATTCCCCTCCGATTCTTGAGAAATCTGCGGCTAGCTCGAAATTTTGTGGGCCATCTTTTTTAGCCGATTATATGCTCCGAAGCGGAATTTAGTGAGGATTCTTATGGTATCTTCAAATTCCTCATACGTCTATTAGTTCCCGAGTTACACCGAGAAAACTGATTTTTTTTCTCTCGTCAGAGTAGCCTAACAAATAAAAAACACTCATTAATTAATGTCTTATATCTCATTTCTTAACTTATTTCTTCTTATTTCTTTTCTCAACTTGCATTTCTTTATATTTTCTGCCTGCTCTTCGGTGTCATATGACCTTAGACGTTGCCGCATCGAGTTTACCTTTTTCCGTGAAAAAGGGATCATGTGTGTGTGTGTGTGTGTGTGTGTGTGTGTGTGTGTGTGTGTGTGTGTGTGTGTTCCATTCCCCTCCGATTCTTGAGAAATCTGCGGCTAGCTCGAAATTTTGTGGGCCATCTTTTTTAGCTGATTATATGCTCGGAATCGGAATTTAGTGAGGATTCTTATGGTATCTTCAAATTCCTCATACGTCTATTAGTTCCC
Organism: Eriocheir sinensis; assembly: GCF_024679095.1. Classification (NCBI taxonomy): domain Eukaryota; kingdom Metazoa; phylum Arthropoda; class Malacostraca; order Decapoda; family Varunidae; genus Eriocheir; species Eriocheir sinensis. The sequence goes on along the minus strand of NW_026111535.1, from coordinate 306,299 downwards.
GAGTTACACCGAGAAAACTGAATTTTTTTTCTCTCGTCAGAGTAGCCTAACAAATAAAAAACACTCATTAATTAATGTCTTATATCTCATTTCTTAACTTATTTCTTCTTATTTCTTTTCTCAACTTGCATTTCTTTATATTTTCTGCCTGCTCTTAGGTGTCATATGACCTTAGACGTTGCCGCATCGAGTTTACCTTTTTCCGTGAAAAAGGGATCATGTGTGTGTGTGTGTGTGTGTGTGTGTGTGTGTGTGTGTGTTCCATTCCCCTCCGATTCTTGAGAAATCTGCGGCTAGCTCGAAATTTTGTGGGCCATCTTTTTTAGCTGATTATATGCTCCGAAGCGGAATTTAGTGAGGATTCTTATGGTATCTTCAAATTCCTCATACGTCTATTAGTTCCCGAGTTACACCGAGAAAACTGAATTTTTTTCTCTCGTCAGAGTAGCATAACAAATAAAAATCACTCATTAATTAATGTCTTATATTTCATTTCTTAACTTATTTCTTCTTATTTCTTTTCTCAACTTGCATTTCTTTATATTTTCTGCCTGCTCTTCGGTGTCATATGACCTTAGACGTTGCCGCATCGAGTTTACTTTTTTTCCGTGAAAAAGGGATCATGTGTGTGTGTGTGTGTGTGTGTGTGTGTGTGTGTGTGTGTGTGTGTGTGTTCCATTCCCCTCTGATTCTTGAGAAATCTGCTGCTTGCTCAAAATTTTGTGGGCCAACTTTTTTAGCCGAATATATGTTCCGAAGCGGAATTTAGTGAGGATTCTTATGGTATCTTCAAATTCCTCATACGTCTATTAGTTCCCGAGTTACACCGAGAAAACTGATTTTTTTTTCTCTCGTCAGAGTAGCCTAACAAATAAAAAACACTCATTAATTAATGTCTTATATCTCATTTCTTAACTTATTTCTTCTTATTTCTTTTCTCAACTTGCATTTCTTTATATTTTCTGCCTGCTCTTCGGTGTCATATGACCTTAGACGTTGCCGCATCGAGTTTACCTTTTTCCGTGAAAAAGGGATCATGTATGTGTGTGTGTGTGTGTGTGTGTGTGTGTGTGTGTGTGTGTGTGTGTGTGTGTGTTCCATTCCCCTCTGATTCTTGAGAAATTTGCGGCTAGCTCGAAATTTTGTGGGCCAACTTTTTTAGCCGAATATATGTTCCAAAGCGGAATTTAGTGAGGATTCTTATGGTATCTTCAAATTCCTCATACGTCTATTAGTTCCCGAGTTACACCGAGAAAACTGAATGTTATTCTCTCGTCAGAGTATCCTAACAAATAAAAATTACTCAAAGCTCCTCATCTACGTTCCTTAGAAAGATTGCCATATGTTACTATTAAGAAACTTATCCCAACAACTGCAAATTTGACGCACTTTCATCGAAAACTTAATTTTTAATAATTTTTTATTTACTTTTATGACGCGTTTCGCGTCATCGTCCGCCAGAACCTTTTACCCTTGATGACATGAAATGCGTCATCGTGCGCGAGAGGGTTAAATAAGTCAGATTTATCTCAAATTCACTGTCTGGGCAGACAAATATTCGGAAAAGAGAAGGCAAACCAGTTTGTAGATATATATAAATATGCCGTATATTCACGTCCTTATGGATATCTTCTTGTTGATTAGGGTATAAATACTCCTGAATCCCTACAGTTTTGCTCAAACATTGTTGGAGAGCCTCCCAGATGAACGCGTATTCCAATGGTGAACTCCAGGAAAAAGGAACTCTTACACGTTCTATACTCCCAACATAACGAACCCTATGGTTTAAGCTCTCAGCTACTTCTGATCTTACTCTCTTAAGCCTTTGCAGTTACTTTCTTAAACCATCGAAGTCCGCCTTCCTGAAGTCAGGTATTAAGTGTTGTTTCTGCTGACTCTATCCTCCCATTTAATATTAAATTTAATTTCCTTATGATCACTGTTACCTAATGAACCCCCAACCTCAATGTTGCTTATTATGTCCTCTTTATTAGTTAACAACAAATCCAAAATATTTTCTTCCCTCGTTCGCACTGTTTTGTATATAGAACGAACTTACATTAGCTGACCTCACACTGTTTTGATTATAGAACGAACTTACATTAGCTGAACTCACACTGTTTTGAATATAGAACGAACTTACATTAGCTGATCTCACACTGTTTTGAATATAGAACGAACTTACATTAGCTGAACCCACACTCCTGGAAGAAGCTAAAATTTTCTAAAGGCTACAATAAAATCAATATGACCGATGAAGATACGGCACGTCACAATGAACAAACTCACTGTCTTCTCTGTAAATACGGGTTTTAAAAGGTAAAGGAGTAAAACATCATGACCATGAAAAATCAGGAAACAATTACATTGAAGCTTATTGTAATAGATGCAACCTTCAAATGAAAAAAATCACAAATTGCAGCGCACTCTCATTGCACATTATGCGGATTACGACATGACGTTAATCCCGCGTGAATTAACGCTACCTGGCTTTGAAAATCAAACTAAGACCAAAACATTCAGTTCAGAAATACCATGAAGTCATCATAAATGACATGAGATTTATTGACACGTATGTCTTTATGTCTGGTTCACTCGCGGCTTTAGCGAACCAATTCATCAGCACTGGGAACGAGCCCATGTGCACACAACAGATGTTGAAAGATGTGCCAGCACCTGCGTTACCATTATTGATCAAGGGAAAGCAGGTTTTTTGTTATGACTATATGGACTCGATGGAACGACTTTCTGAGACACGTCTTCCATCCCGCGAAGATTTTTCAATTCGCTTCAAGAAGCAGAACTTTCCGAAAGTGATTATAAACATGCTCAGAATGTTTGGAAAGTAGCTGGATGTCAGAGCCTGATGGACTATTTGTTGCTTTATGTAAAAGTGGATGTTGGCCTTCTATGTGATGTCTTCCTAGAGTGGAGAGGTATTTTGAAAACCCAGTGGAGGTTGGATACTGTAAATTATGTTAGCCTGCCAGGATTTGCCTATGACTCTTTTTGTTAAAAACACAGCAGGAATTAGAGATGCTTAGTAGCCCAAACACATATCATTGCATTCAAACAAATGTGCGTGGGGCTACACAAGTGTTGTGCGTCGTTTTGTACGCACCAATAACATCTACACGAACCCTCATTTAATCCAAAACATGATAGAAACACTTTCCTTTCATATCTTGACTTCAACAGTCTTTATCCCACTGTAATGCAAGAGAAGTTACCATGTGGAGATATGAGAAAACTAGATGAGACAGAAATGCACTGGTTTTTGAGCGGGAGGGGAGCTAGGTCAATCAAGCAACCGATGGCGATTTTGGATAACTAATTCTGTGAAATACTGAGGATGTCTAAAGTTAAGTCATTGAGAAAACGGATGACCTCCACTGACCATCAGAAGACACAATATCATCAATAGAGATATATCGTCAGCCGCACACGAATGGTATGAAGAAAACCGTCCAGTACCGTGTAAGAACATAAAACAGATTGGAACACATGTTGCTCAGGAGAAAATACTGTTTGCTCTGTCCTCCTTAAACTGCTATTCAACTAGGCCGGGTTGTTAAAAAGTGCATGCTATTTATATGTTTAAGCAAAAGCACTTTCTTGCGGACTTCATTCAGGATAACATAGAAGCCCGCAAAAGTGCTACTTGCCCTATCAAGAAAACTGCAATCAAGTGTATTTCAAACAGCATTTTGGTCGATACCTGATGAACGCGGCCAAATATAGTGAAGACATAGATATTGTCACCAACCGCGAAAAGTTTTTGAAGCTGGCCCGAAGTCCTTACTTTAAACGCGTTGTACCCTCAATGATGGTCATGTAGTAGTTCGCCATAAGAAATATTCACAGGCGAATCATCCAAACTACATTGGCTACTACGTCCTAGAGCTGTCCAAGCTGCGACTATATGATTTCTTTTACAGTATCATGAAGGCTCATTACGGGGATCGGGCGAAACTAGTGTATTGTGACACTGATTCCTTAATAACAGAAACTGAAACTCCTGATCTATTAACAGAGTACTCGCAGGAACCCTTTAAAAGCTATATAGACACAAGTAACTTTAGCTCCTCACATTCCTTGTACAACACAGACAACAAAGGCAAGCTCGGATTTCTCAAGTCTGAAGTGAGGGAAAGAACCATCTCAGAATTTGTAGGTGTAAGAACAAAGTGCTACTCCATCCCCATGGCAGACAGTGACCGGTTGAGTTCAGCTAAGAGCGTTCCAAAGCTCATAAAGAAAAAAATTGCTCATCAGCGATACAAAGACGTCCTATTCCAGAAGCAAACATTTACCTTTGGCTATCAGGGATTCACAGTGCGTAATGGACGAATGAGTACAGTAAAATATCCCAAGAGAGGGATATCTGTAGTTCAGGACAAAAGACACTGCTTTAGCACCTGGAGTTACGACCTTACGGTCATCCTGATAATTCTACAGGGGTAGAGGAGGAGGAGGAAGAGACGGCAGCTGTAATCATAATTTGACCAAATTCCAATAAACATTGAGTTTGTTTGACTTGTTTATATGTCCTTTATCAAAAAATGAATGAAAAAAACAATAATTGTCTTAAAATTTATTCGATTTGTGGAAACATGTAGACAAAACGCGTCTATGTTTCGATCTGGCTCATATAATAAAATAAAAAAGACTCATGAAATGTGCGGCGGCGGCAGCAGCGGCCCTGCGGCGACATCATGCGACGACAGGATGCGACAGGATTGGGTGGGCTCAGGGGGCGGGGCGGGGCGGCAGCACGCTACCAAGTTATTCTAAAAGAGAAATGAGACACTGGATTTGTCTCTACTATGAACCGGACATGATAGTGTTCTTAGATAGTTATGCTCTCGACCTCAAATTATACTCTGATTATTTTAAATATATTGCTTACCCTGGGCTCAGGATATATAAAAATGCATTTCGACTTCAAAGCACGCGAAGCGATGTGTGCGGGGCTTATGTCGTACTTTGCCTACAATGTTTCACACTTGGGTGTAAGAGAAACTCTTGAAAAATTTGTATGGAGTTTTCCAAGACCGAATATTCGAGGAATGATGAACACGTGATGAGATTCGCTTACAGCAAGTTTATAATGCCCGTATGACATCAAACATTTAACACGTGTTCATAAAAAGTAAGTATTGACTTTATTGATTTTCATATTGAAGTGTATTACATTCCATGAAGCTATTCTCAGCATAAATAATTTTCTAGTTCCTTTATCGTGGTTTGTATAACACGCTTAAATCAGTGGTCTGGCTCCATACAGGACCTCACTCGTCACCACCACTAGCCCCAGTGCTGCCGCCCCGCCCCGCCCCCGCCCCCGCCCACCCAATCCAGTCGCCGCCAGTCGGCGCCTGGTGTCGCCGCCGGACCCGCGGCTGCCGCCGCGCACATTTCATGAGTCTTTTTTTTATTTTTTTATATGAGCCAGATCGAAACATAGACGCGTTTTGTCTACATGTTTCCACAAATCGAATAAATTTTAAGACAATTATTGTTTTTTTCATTCATTTTTTGATAAAGGACATATAAACAAGTCAAACAAACTCAATGTTTATTGGAATTTGGTCAAATTATGATTACAGCCTTCTTCCTCCTCCTCCTCTACCCCTGTAGAATTATCGGGATGACCGTAAGGTCGTAACTCCAAGGTGCTAAAGCAGTGTCTTTTGTCCTGAACTACAGATATCCCTCTCTTGGGATATTTTACTGTACTCATTCGTCCATTACGCACTGTGAATCCCTGATAGCCAAAGGTAAATGTTTGCTTCTGGAATAGGACGTCTTTGTATCGCTGATGAGCAATTTTTTTATTATGAGCTTTGGAACGCTCTTAGCTGAACTCAACTGGTCACTGTCTGCCATGGGGATGGAGTAGCACTTTGTTCTTACACCTACAAATTCTGAGATGGTTCTTTCCCTCACTTCAGACTTGAGAAACTGAGCTTGCCTTTGTTGTCTGTGTTGTACAAGGAATGTGAGGAGCTAAAGTTACTTGTGTCTATATAGCTTTTAAAGGGTTCCTGCGAGTACTCTGTTAATAGATCAGGAGTTTCAGTTTCTGTTATTAAGGAATCAGTGTCACAATACACTAGTTTCCTGATCCCCGTAATGAGCCTTCATGATACTGTAAAGAAATCATATAGTCGCAGCTTGGACAGCTCTAGGACGTAGTAGCCAATGTAGTTTGAATGATTCGCCTGTGAATATTTCTTATGGCGAACTACAACTACATGACCATCATTGAGGGGTACAACGCGTTTAAAGTAAGGACTTCGGGCCAGCTTCAAACACTTTTCGCGGTTGGTGACAATATCTATGTCTTCACTATATTTGGCCGCGTTCATCAGGTATCGACCAAAATGCTGTTTGAAATACACTTGATTGCAGTTTTCTTGATAGGCAAGTAGCACTTTTGCGGGCTTCTATGTTATCCTGAATGAAGTCCGCAAGAAAGTGCTTTTTAAACATATAAATAGCATGCACTTTTTAACAACCCGGCCTAGTTGAATAGCAGTTTAAGGAGGGACAGAGCAAACAGTATTTTCTCCTGAGCAACATGTGTTCCAATCTGTTTTATGTTCTTACACGGTACTGGACGGTTTTCTTCATACCATTCGTGTGCGGCTGACGATATATCTCTATTGATGATATTGTGTCTTCTGATGGTCAGTGGAGGTCATCCGTTTTCTCAATGACTTCACGTGAGACAGCCTCAGTATTGCACAGAATTAGGTATACAAAATCGCCATCGTTTGCTTTATTTACATAGCCAACCTACCGCTCAAAAACCAGTTCATTTATTTATCATCTAGTTTTCTCTATATTCCACATGGTAACTTCTTGCATTACAGTGGGATAAAGACTGTTGAAGTCAAGATATGAAAGGAAAGTGTTTCTATCATGTTTTGGATTAAATGAGGGTTCGTGTAGATGTTATTGGTGCGTACAAAACGACGCACAACACTTGTGTAGCCCCCACGCACATTTGTTTGAATGCAATGATATATGTGTGGGCTACTACATCTCTAATTCCTGCTGTGTTTTTAACAAAAAGAGTCATAGGCAAATCCTGCAGGCTAACATAATTTACAGTATCCAACTCCACTGGGTTTTCAAAATACCTCTCTAGGAAGACATCACATAGAAGGCCAACATCCACTTTTACATAAAGCAACAAATAGTCCATCAGGCTCTGACATCCAGCTACTTTCCAAACATTCTGAGCATGTTTATAATCACTTTCGGAAAGTTCTGCTTCTTGAAGCGAATTGAAAAAAATCTTCGCGGGATGGAAGACGTGTCTCAGAAAGTCGTTCCATCGAGTCCATATAGTCATAACAAAAAACCTGCTTTCCCTTGATCAATAATGGTAACGCAGGTGCTGGCACATCTTTCAACATCTGTAGTGAGAACAAGGGCACTGTACCAGAGCTGATGAATTGGTTCGCTAAAGCCGCGAGTGAACCAGACATAAAGACATACGTGTCAATAAATCTCAAGTCATTTATGATGACTTCATGGTATTTCTGAACTGAATGTTTTGGTCTTAGTTTGATTTTCAAAGCCAGGTAGCGTTAATTCACGCGGGATTAACGTCATGTCGTAATCCGCATAATGTGCAATGAGAGTGCGCTGCAATTTGTGATTTTTCATTTGAAGGTTGCATCTATTACAATAAGCTTCAATGTAATTGTTTCCTGATTTTTCATGGTCATGATGTTTTACTCCTTTACCTTTTAAAACCCGTATTTACAGAGAAGACAGTGAGTTTGTTCATTGTGACGTGCCGCATCTTCATCGGTCATATTGATTTTATTGTAGCCTTTAGAAAATTTTAGCTTCTTCCAGGAGTGTGGGTTCAGCTAATGTAAGTTCGTTCTATATTCAAAACAGTGTGAGATCAGCTAATATAAGTTCGTTCTATATTCAAAACAGTGTGAGTTCAGCTAATGTAAGTTCGTTCTATAATCAAAACAGTGTGAGTTCAGCTAATGTAAGTTCGTTCTATATACAAAACAGTGCGAACGAGGAAGAAAATATTTTGGATTTGTTGTTAACTAATAAAGAGGACATAATAAGCAACATTGAGGTTGGGGGTTCATTAGGTAACAGTGATCATAAGGAAATTAAATTTAATATTAAATGGGAGGATAGAGTCAGCAGAAACAACACTTAATACCTGACTTCAGGAAGGCGGGCTTCGATGGTTTAAGAAAGTAACTGCAAAGGCTTAAGAGAGTAAGATCAGAAGTAGCTGAGAGCTTAAACCATAGGGTTCGTTATGTTGGGAGTATAGAACGTGTAAGAGTTCCTTTTTCCTGGAGTTCACCATTGGAATACGCGTTCATCTGGGAGGCTCTCCAACAATGTTTGAGCGAAACTGTAGGGATTCAGGAGTATTTATACCCTAATCAACAAGAAGATATCCATAAGGACGTGAATATACCATAGACTTCACAATCTCTTGACGGGAAACGGGGCGCGGGGCCGATTCGCAGGGGGCCGATTTTCAAACATTTAAAATTTAAATATTTTCAAAACCAAAGCAGCTAGCGACCTGAAACTAAAACAGGCACCTCCCTTAGGCATATATGAGTCTCCATGAGCAGCGGTATCAAAAAATTCAAAGTCGTTCCTAATAAAATCCCGATTAATTGTTTTTATATAAGTATAACAAAACTTAAAAGGCTATAAATCCTCAGATTTTACGCTAGATGCACAAACATCACCAAATGCAGAGATAATCACTTATATTTTCAGAATCAATAGCAATATTTAGCATATCTTATAAGTTTTTGCCTGAAATAGCTACTTATTTTATTTTATTTAGTGCAATTTTTACGTAAGTTTTTAACATCTAATAAATCACTTAATTTTCACATTAGAAACTTAATACTTGAGGAAAGCATGCAGAAACATCTTAATTTTACTCAACAAAAGCAAAATATTCATTTTTCTATATACAATCACAACTTATTTTGGTTGAATTCCGATGGCACTATTGCCGCAGCACGTCTTGCCGGCTAGCTGGCACTCGTCCCTGAACAATCACTTTAGCCTTTTGGCCTATGACTTAGGGCCCTGGTCAGTTTCCTGGACTTGTACACGTCCCTGTTCCTCGCCGTCTCCTTCCTGCCCTCCTCGATACTGCTCCTCTTCCTGCCGGTCGGCTGCTTCAAGGCCTTGTTCTTCCTCGCTTCTGAGGTCACGTCCTTGGAGAAATTAGCACCGAAACAGTTGAAGAGGGACCCGGCAAGATGGTGTTGGCCAGGTTGTGCCCCTCCTGGCACCTGTACCCCTGCAAGGTCGGGTCTGAGGCCGCCAGGAACTCCAGGAGGTGCCTGAATCCGTCCCTGTGGCGCATGGCAAGGGAGAGGAACCTCAACCTGCACTCCTTCTTGTCCTCCCTGCACATCAGGGAGTCCCACAGCGACATCCCGAAGGACGCCATGTGGGCCATTGGGAGAGATGGCCGCTTCAGGACCGCCCGGCCAGTCTCCAGCTCTCCCTGTCGACCAGCTCGACCAGGGCGTCGAACATCACAGAGGGCGGGTCGCCCTCTCGAGCTCCACGGTAATCTTCATCTCCTCCTGCTGGGCAAGCTCCTGCTTGCAGCACTCGGCCACAGAGGAGTTGGCCTGGACCTTTCTGGCCAGGTAGCCGGCGTAGTTGCCGACCGCGGCGAGGAGCAACTCGTCCGCCGGCGGGTCCGGCTGGTCGTCGGCCAGCTCCCTGGCAAGCTGGGCCAAGATCACCTCGTCGTCCTCCTTCTCCTCTGCCTTGGCCCGGTCCAGGTCGGCCTGCACGTCCCCGGGGAAGAACCCGACGAGCTTCAGCAAATGCAGGCGCTGGGCCAACCTGTTGCTCACCATGAAGTTCTGCACGCTGTGTCTTCTTGTATCGTCCTCAGGATCCTTGCAGTTGTGGGGAAGGGTACAGAGACGATGAATAACTGTAGGTCCTTTACTTGGAGAGTACACAGAGGCAGGACAGCGATAATCCTTTACAGAGGGGAAGTGCCCAGCTGACTGCGTGCCTAAGGCGAGTTAGGCGACGCGGGAACTGAGCTGAGTTGCCATGTAGGCACTAACTAAACGTACATTTCTTGTTTCCTAATACGTAAAACTGTGGACTTCACTATCCTACAGTTATCATTCATTTTACGTAAAGATTTCAACCTAAAGTTACGCAAATTTGCCATTTTTTACACAACGTTTTCAAAGTGCACGCATGGTGCTATTTTATATAAGTTACCTTGAATCCTCGACCAAATCACTCTAGAGACACTCCTGCCTGCTTGTATGCACTAAAACTTGAAGATTTCGTCCTGTTTCCACTTAAATTCGGAGTAAGAACGCAGAGTGTGTTTGAGTTGTCGCAGTGAAAGTCGCCATAACAATCGGCCCCTTACGCGAAGCCAGCGCGCCAAGACTGAAGAGATTTCCGTCAACTAGTTGTGAAGTCTATGATACGGCATATTTATATATATCTACAAACTGGTTTGCCTTCTTTCCGAATATTTGTCTGCCCAGACAGTGAATTTGAGATAAATCTGACTTATTTAACCTCTCGCGCACGATGACGCATTTCATGTCATCAAGGGTAAAAGGTTCTGGCGGACGATGACGCGAAACGCGCCATAAAAGTAAATAAAAATTATTAAAATTAAGTTTTCGATGAAAGTGCGTCAAATTTGCAGTTGTTGGGATAAGTTTCTTAATAGTAACATATGGCAATCTTTCTAAGGAACGTAGATGAGGGCTCTGAGTGATTTTATTTGTTAGGATACTCTGACGAGAGAATAACATTCAGTTTTCTCGGTGTAATTCGGGAACTAATAGACGTATGAGGAATTTGAAGATACCATAAGAATCCTCACTAAATTCCGCTTCGGAACATATATTCGGCTAAAAAAGTTGGCCCACAAAATTTTGAGCAAGCAGCAGATTTCTCAAGAATCAGAGGGGAATGGAACACACACACACACACACACACACACACACACACACACACACGATCCCTTTTTCACGGAAAAAAGTAAACTCGATGCGGCAACGTCTAAGGTCATATGACACCGAAGAGCAGGCAGAAAATATAAAGAAATGCAAGTTGAGAAAAGAAATAAGAAGAAATAAGTTAAGAAATGAAATATAAGACATTAATTAATGAGTGATTTTTATTTGTTATGCTACTCTGACGAGAGAGAAAAAAATTCAGTTTTCTCGGTGTAACTCGGGAACTAATAGACGTATGAGGAATTTGAAGATACCATAAGAATCCTCACTAAATTCCGCTTCGGAGCATATAATCGGCTAAAAAAGATGGCCCACAAAATTTCGAGCTAGCCGCAGATTTCTCAAGAATCGGAGGGGAATGGAACACACACACACACACACACACACACACACACACATGATCCCTTTCTCACGGAAAAAGGTAAACTCGATGCGGCAACGTCTAAGGTCATATGACACCGAAGAGCAGGCAGAAAATATAAAGAAATGCAAGTTGAGAAAAGAAATAAGAAGAAATAAGTTAAGAAATGAAATATAAGACATTAATTAATGAGTGATTTTTATTTGTTATGCTACTCTGACGAGAGAAAAAAAAATTCAGTTTTCTCGGTGTAACTCGGGAACTAATAGACGTATGAGGAATTTGAAGATACCATAAGAATCCTCACTAAATTCCGCTTCGGAGCATATAATCGGCTAAAAAAGATGGCCCACAAAATTTCGAGCTAGCCGCAGATTTCTCAAGAATCGGAGGGGAATGGAACACACACACGCACACACACACACACACATGATCCCTTTTTCACGGAAAAAGGTAAACTCGATGCGGCAACGTCTAAGGACATATGACACCGAAGAGCAGGCAGAAAATATAAAGAAATGCAAGTTGAGAAAAGAAATAAGAAGAAATAAGTTAAGAAATGAGATATAAGACATTAATTAATGAGTGTTTTTTATTTGTTATGCTACTCTGACGAGAGAAAAAAATTCAGTTTTCTCGGTGTAACTCGGGAACTAATAGACGTATGAGGAATTTGAAGATACCATAAGAATCCTCACTCAATTCCGCTTCGGAGCATATAATCGGCTAAAAAAGATGGCCCACAAAATTTCGAGCTAGCCGCAGATTTCTCAAGAATCGGAGGGGAATGGAACACACACACACACACACACACACACACACACACACACACATGATCCCTTTTTCACGGAAAAAGGTAAACTCGATGCCGCAACGTCTAAGGTCATATGACACCGAAGAGCAGGCAGAAAATATAAAGAAATGCAAGTTGAGAAAAGAAATAAGAAGAAATAAGTTAAGAAATGAGATATAAGACATTAATTAATGAGTGTTTTTTATTTGTTATGCTACTCTGACGAGAGAAAAAAATTCAGTTTTCTCGGTGTAACTCGGGAACTAATAGACGTATGAGGAATTTGAAGATACCATAAGAATCCTCACTAAATTCCGCTTCGGAGCATATAATCGGCTAAAAAAGATGGCCCACAAAATTTCGAGCTAGCCGCAGATTTCTCAAGAATCGGAGGGGAATGAAACACACACACACACACACACACACACACACACACACACACACACACACACACACACACACACACACACACACACATGATCCCTTTTTCACTCAAAAAGGTAAATTATATCAGAAAAAAAAAAAGACTTGGTGCTGCAGTGTTTAGGGTTAGATGGCACCAAATAACCGGAGTAAAAAAAAATATATATAAGTTGAGGAAAGAAATAAGAAGAAACAAGTTGAGAAATGAGAAATAAGAAGATAATGATACAATACATCCAGCAAAAACTTAAATAATTTATCGAGTCTTACGTTCAATGGCGATTTTTTATTTTATTTTCGGACTTGCATTAGAGAGTAAATTCATATTTCAGCCTGGTCATTAACCTAATGTCCTTAACCTTTTCCGTGATTATAATCTGGTGGTCATTCGAGGGTCAAAGAAAGATCTTATCTTAACCCTTCAAGTATCCCTTCTCCCGTCACCCCCCTCCTCCTGCTGGCACCCCTACTCCTGTCACCTTCTCGCTTCCGTACGCTAGTCCGAGAGGGGTGAGGGGGGTGAGGGGTGAAAAGGCAAAGAGATGGGTGGGAGGGGTTAGGGGTCTAGATACCCCTCTTCCGTAACCTGCAAATTACCCCACTCCTGTAACCCCCTGCTCACCCCCCAACCCCACTTCCAGTCCCCCTGCTGAGGCAACCCCACTTCCGTACATTTGTATTACTACTATATATATATATATATATATATATATATATATATATATACGTAATATATATATATATATATATATATATATATATATATATATATATATATATATATATATATATATATATATATATATATATATATATATATATATACCTTGGAATACGAGTTTAATTCGTTCCAAGACCGAGCTCGTAAACCAATTTACTCGTATTCTAAAACGACTTTTCCTATTGAAATTAATGGAGCTCCACTTAATTCGTTCCAAGCCCAAAAAATTTTGAAAAAAATTAAATATATAGGTATATTTTTTTAGAATTACACAAACAATACAACTTCGTATACATTAACTTACCTCTATGTTGATAAATTGCCTTAGCACATATAATAGTTTCTGATATGGAGTCACCTGCTAACTGCTTGTCATTAATCCACAGCAACATCAGTTTCTCAACATCTTCCAATAGCTTGGGCCTTTGTTTGGTAGAATGCATAGTTTTCACTCCTTTCGCAACATCAAGCTTCTTAATTTCTTCCCTTTTCTTCAAAATGGTGCAAATTGTGGATGTAGAACGACCGTACTGCATAGCAAGCTGAGACACACGAACACCCCTTTCAGACTTTTCAATGATCTCTTTCTTATCTTCTATTGTTATTGATCCTTTTTTCCTTCTCTCACTGCCTTCAGTGGCACCTGTCTTCCTTTTTTTTATTTTTTTTTTATTTTTTATTTTTTTATTTTTTTTTACGTTGTTGCCTATTGCGCCGGTAGGCATCTTCCTGGTGGGGCCTGATGGTCGGCCCAAGGCGTCTTCCAGGTGGGGCCTGATGGTCGGCCCAGCCCGTTCTGGCGCAGGCGAGTGTTTATAGTGGCGCCATCTTGCAAATTAGTTCTTGGGCGCCATTGTGTGTTATGTGGGTGAAAATACTCAAAGAAGTGATCAGAAAGCACGTCAGTTCACCCGCCCAACCTCAGACAAACACTGACTGTGTACATGTGCTCGGCCGACCAATAACTTGGGCGGCTGCCACGAGATTGCAGTCGCCGCGCGGGATTTTCAAAATAGTCACAGGCGGATGCTTTCCATTTCCTCACATTTGCTCGTATTCTAATTTATCGCTCGTACTCTAAATCGATTTTTTACGAGTTGAAATGCTCGTATTCTAATTTACTCATACACTAAGTAACTCGTATTCCGAGGTTTTACTGTATATATAAATATACCTGGGTAGGGGGGTTCAAAATTATATTCCGCCCCGGGTACCAAATACTCTAGGAACGCCTCTGGGGACACCACTGTTAATAGGTTTAGGGGAAGAACAGTGACCGTCTACCACAGCAGAAATAGAACGGTCAGAAAGGAAACTGGAGATAAAGGTACAGAGAGAAGGATAGAAACCGTAGGAGGGTAGTTTGGAAAGCAAAGATTTGTGCCAGACCCTATCAAAAGCTTTTGATATGTCCAGCGCAATAGCAAAGGTTTCACCGAAACGGCTAAGATAGGATGACCAAGAGTCAGTTAGGAAGGCAAGGAGATCACCAGTAGAACGCCCCTTGCGGAACCCATACTGGCGATCAGACAGAAGGTCAGAAGTTGAAAGGTGCTTTTGAATCTTCCGGTTAAGGATTGACTCAAAAGCTTTAGATAGACAAGAAAGTAAAGCTATAGGACGGTAGTTTGAGGGATTGGAACGGTCACCCTTCTTAGGCACAGGCTGTACCAAGGCATTCTCCCAGCAGGAAGAAAAGGTAGATATTGACCGGCTGAAGCGAAAGAGTTTGACCAGGCAGGGTGTCAGCACGGCAGCACAGTATCTATCCAATTCTGACCTTCTCCCTGATCGCCAGTATGGGTTCCGCAAGGGGCTGTCTGACTGACTCTTGGTCATTCTCACTAAGCCGTTTCGGTGAAACTTTTGCTGTTGCCTTAGACATCTCTTAGATATCTATCCAATTCTGACCTTCTCCCTGATCGCCAGTATGGGTCCCGCAAGGGCCTTGCTGACTGACGCTTGGTCATTCTTACTAAGCCGTTTCGGTGAAACTTTTGCTGTTGTCTTAGACATATCGAAAGTTTTTGACAGAGTATGGCACAAATCTTTGTTTTCTAAACTACCCTCCTACGGATTCCTCTTCAGCCGATGTATCGCTGCTGTGGCAGACGGTCACTGTTCTTTCCGTAAACCTATCAACAGCTGTGTCACGCAGGGCTCTGTCCTGTCTCCCTCCCTCTTTCTGTTGCTCATTAACGATCCTCTTTTCAACACAAACTGTCCTATTCATTCGTACGCCAATGAGCCCACTCTGCACTACTCAACACCTTTTGACAAAAGACCCTCCCAACGGGAAGTACGGGAGTCTCGGCTGGAGGCTGCAGAACGTTTAATCTCAGACCTTGCTATCCTTTCTGAATGGGGAAGGACGAACCTTGTGTCCTTCAATGCCTCAAAACTCAGTTTCTTCACCTATCAACTCGATACAAGCTTCCAAACACCTATCCCCTATTTTTTGACAACACTCAGCTGCCACCAACTTCTACACTTAACATCTTCGGTCTGTCCTTAACTCAAAATCTTAATTGGAAACTTCATAATATTATCTCATCTCTTGCTAAATCAGCTTCCTCGAGGTCAGGTCCCTGCACCGTCTCCGCCAGATTTTTTCCCCCTCACAAATGTTGTCAATATACAGGGGTCTTGTCCGCCCTCGCATGTAGTATGCATTTCATATGTTAGGGGCCCGACACATACATCTCTATTTGACAGAGTCAAGTCTAAGGCTGTTTATCTCATCAAATCCCATTCCTCTTGCGAGCAGTCTTTTGCCTCTTAACTTTCGCGGCAATGTTGCATCATCTAGGAAATTAGGAGGAAAACATTGCAAAAACAGCTTGGGTGCCGTGGCTTCACGCACGAGGAACCTTTTTGTGGCTAATTCACGCAGAGTTGGTAAAGAGCAAGAGGACCTTGCCAAGGAGAGTCTAGTCCGCTGTGCGTTTAGTATAGCCAGACGACACGTTCAGAGAAATATAGACTTATTGCGTCCACCCCCAAAGACATTAGTGTTTCCTCAGACACAGCCTCCTTGTCTTCGAAAACTCTCCTAATGTACACCTGAAACGTAATAGAGGTAGATGGATAGAGACAAAGAGATAGCGAAAATGAGAACATAAGAACATAAGGAGTCTGTAAGGCCGATGGCCTTATTCAAGGCAGCTCCTGTTAACCTAACCACACACAACCTCACCATCCATGAACATAATTATCTGGCCTTTGCTTGCAGGTATGCTGCCCACACCCTTCCCTGTGAACCCTTGGTGTTTAATGTGCCATGTAACTGTTATCCTCACACGCTTTTCTCGCCTCCACCACCGTGTTCCCGACGAGCCGCTTAGTGGAACCTTTGTGTGCTGACCACCGCCTGCTGGGGGCCTTGCGTGCTGACCTCCCGCCACTGGGAGCCGGTCTTGAAGGCGAGCGTGTGGCGGGCGTGGTCCAGCACGGCGCCGTACTTGCACAGGAGGGAGACGCCCATGACGAAGTCATAGTCGTTGCAGGCCACCTCCTCCAGCGGCGCGGCGTTCACGCGGCAGCCGTCGCCCAAGTCCAGCACGACGCGCTTGGGCAGCCTGCGGCTTTTCCTGCTGGCGAGGAGCAGCTTGCGGCGCCTTTCTGACACGTGGAAGCCTTGGGCGCCGGTGTCCAGCAGCACCGTCATGGGCCTAGCCCACGCCGCGCCGCCCTCCCGCCGCACCCAGAGGACGTCAGGCTCCACGGAGCGCTCCGTTTTCCTCGGCCTCCGCCGCAGCTGCTGCGGGCGGCAGACGAAGAGGTCGCTGCCGTCAGGCCGAAACACCTGCACCATGCGGCCGCGCCGCAGGTGGTGGGCGTCCAGCACGACCTCGTCTGCGTCGTACATGTCCTCCAGCCACGCCGGGAACACAGTGGCGGGGACGACCATCTCCACGCCGCCCCCCAGACTGATGGGGACGGCCTTCAGCTCTACGACGTCCAGCACCCGCGAGCCGATCCAGAGAAGGATCTCCTGCTTGGCGGTGCGCTCCGTGCCGGTGATCAGCCCCAGCCTCTTGGCCATGGTGTGGAAGAGGAAGGTGATCTGGGCCCCGGAGTCCAGCTGGACGAGGCACGCGTTGCCGTTCACCGAGCCCAGCACACGGTTGTGGTCATCCACGTGAAGACACGGGTGGCTGCCGAGCCGCCGCCTCTTCCTGGCGGGAACCGACGGCGGCTCCAGCACCAGCCCCACCGCCTCGCCCTTGCCGGGGCTGCGCGGCCGCTTGTTCGAAACCCGATGCACTGGCGGGGGAGCCATTTCAGTGTGTTGTGAAGAAGAGTGAATATGTAAAAAGAAAAAGATGATGTTGATGAAGAAGAACAGGAGGAAAGAGAAGGAGAAGGAGGAGGAGGAGGAAACGATGAAGAAGAGAGGATAAGTAGAAGAAAAAGATGATGTTGATGAAAGAGAGCAAGAAGAAAGAGAAAAAGAAGAAGAAAAAGAAGGAGGAGGAGGAGGAGGAGGAGGAGGAAAAGATGAAGAATAAGAAAGAAAAAGTAAAAGATGATTATGAAAAAAAAAATGAAAATGATCAAAAACAAAAATGATCACGTGACATGAACTACAGAACCTCTCGCCCCCCAACGTTCCTTTTATTTTTCTCTACCTTCCTCCTTTCCTCCCTTTCTCCTTTTCCTCTCTAATCCTCACTCTTCTCTTTTTTTCCCATTATTCCTTCATATTTATATTTTCTTTTCCTTCCCTCCCCTTCGGTTTTTCTTCATACTTCTCTCTTTCCTTCCTTCCTTCCTTCCTTCCTTCCTTCCTTCCGTTTTCCCCCTTTCTTCCTTTCATTCTTCTTTCTTCCCTTCCCTCCTCTCTCCATCCATTCTTCCCTTTTGTTATTCCTTTCTATTTTCCCTTCCTCTCCCTCCCTCCTGTCTTTCCCTCTCTCTCTCTCTATTTCACATTACTCGTTTTGTTTCATTATTCCCTTCCTTTCCTTTTTTTTCCCTTCCTCTATTACCAAGCTTCAAGATAACCTAAGAGTCCTTAGTTTCAATGCGCGTAGCCTAAGAAACAAATTTGATGAACTGCGATGTCTTGCTCTGACAGAAAACTTTGACGTAATTGCTATAACCGAAACATTTATCGACACCACTAATATTGATTTAAGTTCCGAATACAACATAGATGGCTACAGATTCTTCAACAATGATCGTGTAAACCGTAGAGGGGGTGGTGTCGCCCTTTTTGTCAAAAGCTACTTGCAACCTACTGACAAAACACCAAGAAACAGTAACGTTGAACATTTGTGCGTGCGAGTAAACATTGCAAAAGTCAATTTAAATATATCTGTCACTTACAGGCCTCCGGGGCAATCACTTGATGGCGATCTTGAAATGTACAGCGTCTTAAGGCAGTCACTTAATAACAGCGACTTACTGATACTAGGAGACTTTAACCTCCCCCATATCGACTGGGCGACACTGTCGGGTACAGAAGGTGAGTCCCATAGAATGATCGAATTTCTAGAGGAAAATTATCTAAGCCAAATGGTTTCTGACCCAACTCGACAAAATAACATACTTGACCTTGTTATAGCGACCCAAGATAACCTAGTCAGTAATGTCACGGTAGGAGAACACCTCGGTTCCTGCGATCATAAACTAGTGCGTTGACATTAGAGCTCACACATCGGTGACTGCAAAGAACGTTAAGGTGCCCAATTTCCAAAGAGCCAACTTCGTAGAAATCCGACGAAAACTAATAGAAATGCAACTATAAGATGACGGCAATGCAGAGGACGCCTGGCTAAACTTTAAAATCACTTACTCACTCAGCAGGACACATTTGTCCCCTTGTGCGAGAAGCGAATTAACACTAATAAAGTCCACCTTGGTTTAATAGCGAAATTAAACACTCAGTCAAGGAGAGAAATTGTCTTACAGGTTAAAGAAAGACCAAAGCACGCCCGAAAACATTAGACTTTACAATGATGCAAGGCGACGAGTAAAAAGATCAGTGCATCAGGCAAAGCGTAGATATGAAGAAAATATTGCAGCCTACTGTAAAATTATCCGAAATCCTTCTTCAGTTACATAAACAACAGAAAGGCGATCAGAAGTGGAATTGGACCTTTAACAAACAGCGACGGTGCACTAGTGACTGACAGCCAACACGTTGCAAACCTATTAAATAATTACTTTTCCTCGGTGTTTAATAATAACAGTCCTCCCACCATCACCACCAACACCAGTACTAATGTAAATCCCGAGCATGCATTGTCTAACTTTGAAATAAAACCCGATGAAGTCCTTAAAGCCCTCAAATCACTTAAACAAATAAAAGTCCTGGACCTGATAAAGTATATCCAACTCTGCTGAAAGAAACAAAGAGCGAAATACTCTCCCTCACAACCGTATTCAATATGTCCTTGCTACAAGGCATTGTCCCTTCAGAATGGAAAAAGGCTAACGTGACACCGATTTTCAATAAAGGAGATAAAAAATTACCAGGTAATTACAGGCCCATTAGTCTAACTTCGGTTGTAGGTAAGCTACTTGAGTGCATAATTAGAGACAAAATTGTGAGTTACCTTTAAAGCCACTCATTAATTGGGGACTCACAACATGGCTTCCGAAACAAAAGATCCTGCCTATCAAATCTATTAACCTTTTATAACGACCTCTTCACTGTTTATGACGTAACCAAATCACTGGACGTAGTCTATCTTGATTTCCAGAAAGCGTTTGATAAAGTCCCGCATCATAAATTACTTTACAAATTAAAGCAAATAGGTATTGACGGTCAGGTAAACCAATGGATCGCGAATTGGTTGAGCAACAGACAACAAAGAGTAGTGATTGACGGATTTAACTCAGAGTGGGCGCCTGTCACTAGTGGCGTCCTTCAGGGCTCGGTTCTTGGCCCAGTGCTCTTCATTATTTACATCAACGACGTGGATGTTGGACTCAATAACCGCATTAGTAAATTTGCAGACGACACAAAGATTGGTAACTCGGTTCTCACTGACGAAGACAGGCAAAGCCTCCAAGTTGATTTGCACAAAATTTCAGCTTGGTCGGATAGATGGGAGATGCCCTTTAACGTAGACAAGTGCCAGGTCCTTCAAGTTGGAACGAGGAATAAAAAGTTTGATTACGAAATGCGCGGCGTTAAACTCAAAAGCGTTCAATGCGTCAAGGACTTGGGGGTCAAAATCGCGCCAAACCTCAAATTCTCACAGCAATGCATCGATGCAGCAAATAAAGCGAACAGAATGTTGGGCTTCATTAAAAGAAACTTTTTATTTAAGAATAAAGATGTAATACTCCCGCTCTACAACAGTTTAGTCAGACCCCACTTGGAATATGCGGTACAGTTTTGGTCTCCCCACCATGCAAAGGATATTGCTAAATTAGAAGGTGTTCAGCGTCGGGCAACGAAAATGATCCCTTCCTTGCGCAACAAATCCTACGAAGAAAGGCTTTCTATCCTTAACATGTTCTCTCTTGAGAAACGTCGCCTCCGAGGAAAACTGATCGAATGTTTTAAAATACTTAATGGTTTCACGAATGTAGACAGATCAACATTGTTTATGATCGATGACACTTTGCGCACGAGGAACAATGGCGTAAAACTCAGATGTAGACAAGTAAATTCAGACTGCACCAAATTTTTCTTCACCAACGTTGTAGTGCGAGAATGGAATAAGCTCCCATCATCAGTGGTCCAGTGTAACACGATTGACTCCTTCAAAAATAAGCTCGACCGTCACTTCCTTCAACTTAATATCAACTAGAGTAGAAATGCAACGTTTTGGAGTCTTCTGATTAATGTAAAATCACTTAGGTTTAAGGACAGACCACCAAGTCTGGACCATGGGGTCTGTGTGGTCTGATTTTCTATGTAAATCTATGTAAATCACATCGCCTTCCTTTCCTCTCCCTCTCCTTCCCTCCCCCCTCACTCGCTAATCCTCCCCCTCCCTCTCCGCCTCCCCAACAGGACCCCAAGTTGATCCTCCGTAGCGGGGCTCAACGGAGATGGTTGAGCCGAAGTGGACGTGGCTTTCGCTTTCGCTTTCGCTTTCGCCCAGAAGCCAGAGATCGCGAAGGTAAGGGGAGGAGGAGCGGGTGTGTATGTGTCCAGTTTGGCTCCGGGGATACAGAAACGCTGCCGTGTCAACGTATTCCGACCGCAAAACTCCGTAAGTTGGCCTCTCACCACACTGTCGCCAACTAAGTTGACTCTAGTGGTCAGTTTGCCCATGCCAGGAAATAGCGTCTGGTTCGTACAAGTGACAGCTGGGAGAATGGTCTTGTGGTTTCTTTTGGCAGGGCGCGAGGTACAAAAGGGAGCGCGGGCGAAGGTGGGTTTGGAAGTGGTGGTGGTGACAGTAGTGGGTGGTTGGGGAAGGGTGGAGGGTGAGGTGTGGATGGAGGGAGATGTGGTATCAGAAGTGGAGGAGGAGGAGGAGGTTGATTTCGTGTTGGAGGTGGAAGTGGAGGATGGAGTGGTGATGAGGATAGGGGAGGAGTCAAGGGTGTTGGAGGGAGAGGAAGGGAGAGCGGGAGAAAGGGGAGTGGTATTGTGGATGGAGGTGGATGAGGTAGGAAGGGAGGTGGATGGGGTAGAAGGAATGGCAAGGGTGGCGGCGGGTTCAGGCGTGGCAGAGGAGATCGTGTTGGAGGTGGAAGGGGAAGATGGAGTGGTGATGAGGATAGGGGAGGAGTTAAGGGTGTTGGAGGGAGAAGAGGGAGTGGGAGTGGATGAGGTAGCAAGGGAGGTGGATGGGGCGGAATGATTAGTAAGGATGGAGGCGGGTTCAGGCGAGGGAAGGGAAGAAAGAAAGAGAGGAAGGAAGGGAAGAAGGAAAAAGTGGAAGGGAAAGGAACGGAAGGGAAGGGAAGAAAAGGAAGATAAATTATAAGTAAAAGAAGGGAAAAGAAAGGAAGGAAGGAAGAGAAGGAAGGGAAGGGAAGAAAAGGAAAAGAAATTATAAGTAAAAGAAGGGAAAAGAAAGGAAGGAAGGAAGGGAAGGGAAGGGAAGGGAAGATAATTGAAGAGAAGAGAGAGGGAAAGGGTGGGAAAAAAGTGGAAGAGAAAGGGAAGGAAAGGAAAGAAAAGAGAAAAAAGTGGAAACACTTTAAACACTATTATGCTTACAAAAAATGGTTTTATAATAAGCAGAAATGAATTTAATAATTTGTAAGCAGGGAAGGGAAGGGAAGGGAAGGGAAGGGAAGAGAGAGAAGGGAAAGGACGATAAAAAAAATTGGAACGGAAGGGAAGGGAAGGGAAGGGAAGGGAAGGAAAGGAAAGGGAAAGGGAAAGGACGAGAAAGAAAGTGGAAGGGAAGGGAAGGGAAGGGAAGGAATGGAAAGGAAAGGGAAAGGGAAAGGACGAGAAAGAAAGTGGAAGGGAAGGGAAGGGAAGGAAAGGGAATAATATGTGTCCCCCGTCATTTGTTTCCCCAGTCTTTGGAGTTTGTTTAGGCTAAGATTAATTGCAATGATGAAGAGGAAAAGAACCCGACTCTCTCGTGGCCTTCGGAAATAGTTGTGAGCCGAAAGCGTCTAAGAACACGCGCCTTACACCCATCACACCTACACCCACACTTGACAAGCAGGGCCGGATTTAGGGCAGGGCCCATAGGGCCGCGGCCCAGCTAGGGCCCCGCGCATTTAGGGGCCCCGCGCCAGCTCCAGTACATTAATATAAGCACTTTTCTGTTTAATTCAAGGATACCACTGCCATCCTTTCGTGTCATATCAATATAATCCCTGACTTGAGTCACGTAAAACATTTGAGCTTATTAGCAAGTACGACTCTTTTTCTCTCGGCACATTTACAGGAACATGCCAACCTGGGAAGTGGTAATGTAAACTACCTCTCCTCAACACTATGTAACGAGCTGATCGATGTGTTGGGGGAAAATGTTGTGTCTACCATAGCAGCAGAAGTTAAAAAATGCCAAATATTGCTCCATATCTGTGTCTTCCCCTCCAGACGTGTCTCACATGGACCAGCAACGCCTAACCATTCGGTACATGTTGCCAGAGGGGCCAGTAGAGCGCTTTTTTGCGTTTGTACCCTTACTGAATTATACAAGAAAGGAAATTGCAGAAGTAGTAGTGAATTTTTTGCATAAACCCAATATTCCCATCTGTGAGTGTCGCGGCATGATAACGCGAGCAACATGTCTGCAAAATACAATGGCACCCAGGCGCACATAAAACGTCATTGTGGATTTTCAGAGTTTGTTCCTTGGCTGGCTCATTCACTGAAGCATGTTGCGATGTGTGCTGCTGAATGTTGCAGTGACTATGTTTGTTGCTAGGATTCAACGTCTGCATGTTTGTCTGGTCAAGTCAACACATCGTTGGCGCAAACATGGAGATGCGCTGCAAGGCTCACCAGTTATCAAGTGCTTGCCAGACACAGGATGGTCGGCCCGTGCAGATGTTGTAGAAGCCAATGGCTACGAGCATAACATAGTGCTACTAGAAAATCTAGCAATGGACGAACATCTAAATGCAGATGGTAGATATGAGGCATCTGGTCTTTTGCAGGAAATGCAGAAACTTGGGACAGTTATTATCTTAGCAACATGGCAGAACATCCTTAACAATGCAACAAGTCAGCATTTGCAGAAGCCAGGCCTTGATTAGAACACGGCAGTAAATCTACTCAAATCACTGATTGAGTGTCTTCAAGATCAACGGGACCGGCTCGATGATACGAACAGATTGCCGTCCAAAACTGTGGCCATAATGAATACAAGGACGACCGAGGACGTGTGCGAAGGCAGAAGCGACATCACGATGAAGCAGATAGCGCAGAGGACACCAAGCTGTCACCCAGGGTGAGATTCAGGACCATATCTTACATACCCATCCTTGATCAGCTAATACTGTCACTCAGAGATCGCTTACAATCCTATGAAACACTTCAGCATTCCTGTCTAACATCATGACTATGCAGACAGACAAGTTCAGGGACTCTGCAGCCAATCTGGTCAGGATCTATCCAAACGACCTGCTGGAACCTTGTCTGCTTTCAGAAATTGAGCATTTCCAGACATTCCTCAAGACAGCTCTGGAAGAAGGAAGCCAGGAAAAATCGACTCAGTCACACTATAGTCAACCATACACAACTGTGATGTGATTGCAGCGTCCGCTAACGTGGAGATGGCTCTATGTATCTATTTGTCAATGTTCGTGACGAGCTGCACTGGAAAGAGATCGTTTTGTAAGCTAAAAAGAATCAAGGACACTGCGCAGTACCATGGGAGAAAGTCGTTTGGTGTCTGGCCCTTTTGAGTGCTGAACACAAACTATTTCCTATTGTCCTATTGTCCTTAAAAACTGTGCTTCCGTGCTGACAGTGCCTGACACCCTGCCTGGTCAAACTCTTTCGCCTCTGCCTGTCAACATCTACCTTTCCTTCCTGCTGGAGGTATGCCTTTGTACAGCCTGTGCTTTTTTTTTTTTTTTTTTTTTTTTACAACAAAGGAGGCAGCTCAAGGGCACACAAAAAAAGAAAACAATAATAAAAAAAGCCCGCTACTCGCTGCTCCTAATAAAAAAAAAAAGAGGTGGCCGAAAGCAAGATCAGATACGGAAGGAGAGATGTCCTGATACCCTCCTCTTGAAAGAGTTCAAGTCGTAGGCAGGAGGAAATACAGCTGAAGGAAGATTGTTCCAGAGTTTACCAGCGTGAGGGATGAAAGAGTGAAGATGCTGGTTAACTCTTGCATAAGGGGTTTGGACACTATAGGAATGAGCATGAGTAGAAAGTCGAGTGCAGCGGGGCCGCGGGAGGGGGGGAGGCATGCAGTTAGCAAGTTCAGAAGAGCAGTCAGCGTGGAAATATCGATAGAAGATAGAAAGAGAGGCAACATTGCGGCGGAATTTAAGAGGTAGAAGACTCTCAGTATGAGGAGGAGAGCTGATGAGACGAAGAGCCTTAGCCTCCACTCTGTCCAAAAGAGCTGTGTGAGTGGAGCCCCCCCACACATGAGATGCATACTCCATACGAGGGCGGACAAGGCCCCTGTATATGGACAGCAACTGTGCAAGGGAGAAGAACTGGCGGAGACGGTACAGAACGCCCAGCCTCGAGGAAGCTGATTTAGTAAGAGATGAGATATGAAGTTTCCAGTTGAGATTTTGAGTTAAGGATAGACCGAGGATGTTTGGTGTTGAGGAAGGTGATAGCTGGGTGTTGTCAAAGAATAGGGGATAGTTGTTTGGAAGATTGCGTCGAGTGGATAGGTGGAGAAACTGTGTTTTTGAGGCGTTGAAGGACACCAGGTTCTTCTTGCCCCAATCGGAAATAATAGTAAGGTCTGAGGCTAAGCGTTCTGCAGCCTCCAGCCTTGAGTCGTAAAGTTCCTGAAGGGTGGGTCTTCTATTAAAAGAAGTTGAGTAATGCAGAGTGGAATCATCGGCGTAGGAATGGATAGGACAGTTCGTTTTGGAAAGAAGATCATCAATGAACAACAGAAAAAGAGTGGGAGATAGGACAGAACCCTGTGGGACACCACTGTTAATAGACTTAGGGGAAGAACAGTGACCGTCTGCCACGGCAGAAATAGAACGGTCAGAAAGGAAACTGGAGATAAAGGTACAGAGAGAAGGATAGACACCGTAGGAGGGTAGTTTGGAAAGCAAAGATTTGTGCCAGACCCTATCAAAAGCTTTTGATATGTCCAGCGCAATAGCAAAGGTTTCACCGAAACGGCTAAGAGAGGATGACCAAGAGTCAGTTAAGAAGGCTAGGAGATCACCAGTAGAACCCCCCTTGCGGAACCCATACTGGCGATCAGATAGAAGGTCAGAAGTGGAAAGGTGCTTTTAAATCTTCCGGTTAAGGATTGATTCAAAAGCTTTAGATAGACAAGAAAGTAAAGCTATAGGACGGTAGTTTGAGGGTCACCCTTCTTAGGCACAGGCTGTATGAAGGCATACTTCCAGCAAGAAGGAAAGGTAGATGTTGACAGGCAGAGGCGAAAGAGTTTGACCAGGCAGGGTGAGAGCACGGAGGCACGGTTTTTAAGGACAATAGGAGGCACTCCATCAGGTCCATAAGCCTTCTGAGGATTGAGGCCAGAGAGGGCATAGAAAACATCATTTTGAAGAATCTTTATAACAGGCATAAAGGAGTCAGAGGGGGGATGAGTAGGAGGAATATGCCCAGAATCGTCCAGAGTGGAGTTTTTAGAAAAAGTTTGAGAGAAGAGTTCAGCCTTAGAGATAGATGAGACGGCAGTGTTGCCGTCAGTACTGAGGAGTGGAGGGAAAGATGAAGAAGTGAAGTTGGAGGAGATGTTTTTGGCTAGATGCCAGAAGTCACGGGAAGAGTTAGAGAAAGCAAGGTTTTGACATTTTCTATTAATGAAAGAATTTTTGGTTAGTCGGAGAATAGATTTGGCACGATTTCGGGCAGAAATGTAAAGTTCATAATTAGCATTAGTTTGAAGGCTCTGGTACCTTTTGTGAGCTGCCTCTCTATCATTGACAGCACGAGAACAAGCGTGATTAAACCAAGGCTTTTTAGCGTGAGGAGTAGAGAAAGAACGAGGAATGTATGCCTCCATTCCAGAGACAATCACCTCTGTGATGCGCTGAGCACACACAGACGGGTCTCTATCCTGGAAGCAATAATCATTCCACGGGAAATCGAAAAAGTACATCCTCAGGTCGTCCCACTGAGCTGAAGCAAAATGCCAAAAGCATCGCCTCTTCGGTGGGTCCAGAGGGTGTACAGGAGCGATAGGACAGGATGCAGAAATAAGATTGTGATCGGAGGAGCCCAACGTAGAGAACAGTTTGACAGAATAAGCAGAAGGGTTTGAGGTAAGGAAGAGGTCTAGAATGTTGGGCCGGTCTCCAAGACGGTCGGGAATACGTGTAGGGTGCTGGACCAACTGCTCTAGGTCGTTGAGGATAGCAAAGTTGTAGGCTTGTTCACCAGGATGGTCAGTGAAAGAGGATGAAAGCCAAAGCTGGTGGTGAACATTGAAATCTCCTAGGATGGAGATCTCAGCGAAGGGAGAGTGGGCCAAGATGTGCTCCACTTTAGAATTCAAATAGTCAAAGAATTTTACATAGTTGGTAGAGTTAGGTGAGAGATAAACAGCACATATGTATTTAGTAATAGAATGACAATGAAGTCTTAGCCAGATGGTAGAAAATTCAGAAGAGTCAAGGTTGTTGGCACGAGAGCAAGTGATGTCGTTGCGCACGTAGGCGCAACATCCAGCTTTGGATTGAAATTTAGGATAGAGATAGTAGGAGGGAGCAAAGATTGCCGTCAGTAGCCTCAGAAACCTGTGTTTCGGTAAGGAAGAGAAGGTGAAGTTTAGAGGAGTTTAGAGTTAACCTAAGAAGGTTAACCGTTCCAATCCCTCAAACTACCGTCCTATAGCTTTACTTTCTTGTCTATCTAAAGCTTTTGAATCAATCCTTAACTGGAAGATTCAAAAGCACCTTTCCACTTCTGACCTTCTATCTCATCGCCAGTATGGGTTCCGCAAGGGGCGTTCTACTGGTGATCTCCTTGCCTTCCTAACTGACTCTTGGTCATCCTCTCTAGCCGTTTCGGTGAAACCTTTGCTATTGCGCTGGACATATCAGAAGCCTTTGATAGGGTCTGGCACAAATCTTTGCTTTCCAAACTACCCTCCTGCGGTTTCTATCCTTCTCTCTGTACCTTTATCTCCAGTTTCCTCTCTGACCGTTCTATTTCTGCTGTGGTAGACGGTCACTGTTTTTCCCCTAAACCTATTCATAGTGGTGTTCCGCAGGGTTGAGTCCTATCTCCCACTCTTTCTGTTGTTCAATAATGATCTTTCCAAAACGAACTGTCCTATCCATTCTTACGCCGATGACTCTACTCTGCATTACTCAACTTCTTTTAATAGAAGACCCACCCAACAGGAACTAGAAAGCTTAGCCTCAGACCTTACTATTATTTTCGATTGGGGCAAGAAGGACTTGGTGTCCTTCAACGCCTCAAAAACACAGTTTCTCCACCTATCCACCCGACGCAATCTTCCAAACTATCCCCTGTTCTTTGACAACACTCAGCTATCACCTTCTTCAACACTAAACATCCTCGGTCTATCCTTATCCTTATCTTTAATAAGGACTGTATTATTACATGCATTATAAAACTTGGTTTCCTGATTTTCCTACGTTACATCTAATGAGTAGTTGGTGAGTTTGTATAAACATGATGATTTATTATATGACAAATTTACTAAATGCTCGTGGGGAGTGAGCCTGACAAGGCCCCGCATACTTTCAGGGCCCGGGGCCCCGCAACATGTAAATCCGGCCCTGTTGACAAGGCTTTCGTAGAGGTCGTGTTAGTATTTCCACGGGTAGTCTTATGAGCCTGGGGATAGTTTGACAAGTCTTCTGCACCATGAACGTAAGAAACAATCCCCAAAGACCCGACTAATCTCCTTTGTGGCTTTGGGAAATAACTGTTGTGCGAGTCGAAAGCGTCTGATACGGATCTTACACGCACTCATTTGATGAGGCTTTGGTACAGGTTGTGTTAGTATATCCAGGGGTAGTTTTATGAGCCTGGTGATAGTCTGGCAATGCTAGCACACACCCACATCAGATAAAACTTCCGTAGAGGTTGTGTTAGACTTTCCATGTGTAGTTTTATGAGCCTAGTGATAGTTTGACGAGGCTTGCACACACCCACACCAGGTAAGATTTCCTTAGAGGTTGTATTAGACTTTCCACGGGCAGTTTTATGAGCCTAGTGATAGTTTGGCAAGGCTTGCACACACCCACATCAGGTAAGACTTCCGTAGAGGGTGTGTTAGACTTTCCATGGTTAGTTTTATGAGCCTAGTGATAGTTTGGCAAGGCTTGCACACACCCACATCAGGTAAGACTTCCGTAGAGGGTGTGTTAGACTTTCCATGGTTAGTTTTATGAGCCTAGTGATAGTTTGACGAGGCTTGCACACACCCACACCAGATAAGACTTTCTTAGAGGTTGTGTTAGACTTTCCATGGGTAGTCTGATGAGCCTAGTGATAGTTTGGCAAGGCTTGCACACACCCACACCAGGTAAGACTTTCTTAGAGGTTGTATTAGACTTTCCATGGGTAGTCTGATGAGCCTGGTGATAGTTTGGCAAAGCTTACACATACCCACACCAGGTAAGACTTTCTTAGAGGTTGTGTTAGACTTTCCATGGGTTGTTTTATGAGCCTGGTGATAGTTTGGCAAGGCTTGCACACACCCACACCAGGTAAGACTTTCTTAGAGGTTGTGTTAGACTTTCCATGGGTTGTTTTATGAGCCTGGTGATAGTTTGGCAAGGCTTGCACACACCCACACCAGGTAAGACTTTCTTAGAGGTTGTGTTAGACTTTCCATGGGTTGTTTTATGAGCCTGGTGATAGTTTGGCAAGGCTTGCACACACCCACACCAGGTAAGACTTTCTTAGAGGTTGTGTTAGACTTTCCATGGGTTGTTTTATGAGCCTAGTGATAGTTTGGCAAGGCTTGCACACACCCACACCAGGTAAGACTTTCTTAGAGGTTGTGTTAGACTTTCCATGGGTTGTTTTATGAGCCTAGTGATAGTTTGGCAAGGCTTCTGCACCATCAACGTAAATAACATCCCAGAAGACCCGACTCGGCTCCTCTGTGACCTTCATTCCCTCTTAAGTTTTTCCTCTTTTCTCTCTCCCTCTTTCGCCTTCCCTTCCTCCTCCCTTCTTCCCCTCCTCTATGTGTTTCTTATTGTGCCCTCACACGTGCTGCTCTTTATCCGTTTTTCCTTCTTCCTGTGTCTTCCTCCCCCCTCCTCCTCCTCCTCCTTCCTCTTCCTCTTCTTACTCCTCCTCCTGGACTTCTCTTTTTTCTCTCACACAACACACATATTATCATTTACTTTCTTTGTTTCTCTGTTTTACTCAATTGCTTCCTCTCCTCTCCTCCTCCTCCTCCTCCTCCTCCTCTTCCTCGCCTCTTCCCACCGTCCCCTCTCTCCATCTCATTCCATCAGCTAACAGATTTTGTTTTTATGATGAATTTTTCCTTATTCCTTAAGCTTTGTCTCATTGTTTGCCTTTTCCTCAAATCTCGTCGAATTTCTTCTATTTTATCCTTCATTTCCCCCAGCCTTCTCTTCCCACCCTGTCCGTGACACACTATTCATCTTCTCTTTTCCCTCACACATTTGTTCGCATCTTCTCTTCCTCCTTCCTCCCCTCCTCCTCTTCCCTAGCCCCTTCCACAGCGAATTACGTGACCAATTTCAGGCTGAACACAAGAAGGGAAGGGGAAGAGAGGGAAAGGGGAAGAGAGAGACAGGGGAAGGGATTGAAAGGGGAAGGGAGGGAATAGGAGAGGAAGGAAAGAGGGGAGAGGGGAAGGGGATGGGGGAGGAAAGAGGGAAAGAGAGGAAAGAGGGAAGAGAAAGGGAGGAAAGAGTGGAAGGACGCCTAAAGAGGAAGGAAGGTATTGCTGTCTTTATTTATTTTTTTTTTTTTTACAGCAAAGGAGACAGCTCAAGGGCACAAAAAAGTAAACATTAATAAAAATAAAAAAGCCCGCTACTCGCTGCTCCTAAAAAGAATCCAAAGAGGTGGCCGAAAGATAAGTCAGTTTCGGGAGAAGAGGTGTCCTGATACCCTCCTCTTGAAAGAGTTCAAGTCGTAGGCAGGAGGAAATACAGATGAAGGAAGATTGTTCCAGAGTTTACCAGCGTGAGGGATGAAAGAGTGAAGATGCTGGTTAACTCTTGCATAAGGGGTTTGGACAGTATAGGGATGAGCATGAGTAGAAAGTCGAGTGCAGCAGGGGCCGGGAGGGGGAGGCATGCAGTTAGAAAGTTCAGAAGAGCAGTCAGCGTGGAAATATCGATAGAAGATAGAAAGAGAGGCAACATTGCGGCGGAATTTAAGAGGTAGAAGACTATCAGTATGAGGAGGAGAGCTGATGAGACGAAGAGCCTTTGCCTCCACTCTGTCCAGAAGAGCTGTGTGAGTGGAGCCCCACCACACATGAGATGCATACTCCATACGAGGGCGGACAAGGCCCCTGTATATGGACAGCAACTGTGCAGGGGAGAAGAACTGGCGGAGACGGTACAGAACGCCCAGCCTCGAGGAAGCTGATTTAGTAAGAGATGAGATATGAAGTTTCCAGTTGAGATTTTGAGTTAAGGATAGACCGAGGATGTTTAGTGTTGAGGAAGGTGATAGCTGGGTGTTGTCAAAGAATAGGGGATAGTTGTTTGGAAGATTGTGTCGAGTGGATAGGTGGAGAAACTGTGTTTTGAGGCGTTGAACACCAGGTTCTTCTTGGCCCAATCTGAAATAATATTAAGGTCGGAGGCTAATAGTTCTGCAGCCTCCAGCCTTGAGTCGTTAAGTTCCTGAAGGGTGGGTCTTCTATTAAAAGAAGTTGAATAATGCAGAGTGGAATCATCGGCGTAGGAATGGATAGGACAGTTCGTTTTGGAAAGAAGATCATCAATGAACAACAGATAGAGAGTGGGAGATAGGACAGTACCCTGTGGGACACCACTGTTAATAGATTTAAGGGAAGAACAGTGACCGTCTACCACGGCAGAAATAGAACGGTCAGAAAGGAAACTGGAGATAAAGGTACAGAGAGAAGGATAGAAACCGTAGGAGGTGAGTTTAGAAAGCAAAGATTTGTGCCAGACCCTATCAAAAGCTTTTGACATGTCCAGCGCAATAGCAAAAGTTTCACCGAAACGGCTAAGAGAGGATGACCAAGAGTCAGTTAAGAAGGCTAGGAGATCACCAGTAGAACGCCCCTTGCGGAACCCATACTGGCGATCAGATAGAAGGTCAGAAGTGGAAAGGTGCTTTTGAATCTTACGGTTAAGGATTGATTCAAAAGCTTTAGATAGACAAGAAAGTAAAGCAATAGGACGGTAGTTTGAGGATTGGGCGGTCACCCTTCTTAGGTACAGGCTGTGTGAAGGCATACTTCCTGCAATAAGGAAAGGTAGTTGTTGACATGCAGAGGAGAAAGAGTTTGACCAGGCAGGGTGACAGCAAGGAGTAACATTTTTTTATGACAATAGGATTCACTCCATCAGGTAAATAAGCCTTCTTAGGATTGAGGCCAGAGAGGTCATAGATAACATCATTTTGAAGAATCTTTATAACAGGCATAAAGGAGTCAGAGGGGATGAGTAGGAGGAATATGCCCAGAATCGTCCAGAGTGGAGTTTTTAGAAAAGTTTGAGAGAAGAGTTCAGCCTTAGAGATAGATGAGACGGCAGTGTTGCCGTCAGGACTGAGGAGTGGAGGAAAGATGAAGAAGTGAAGTTGGAGGAGATGTTTTTGGCTAGATGCCAGAAGTCACGGGAAGAGTTAGAGAAAGCAAGGTTTTGACATTTTCTATTAATGAAAGAATTTTGGTTAGTCGGAGAATAGATTTGGCACGATTTCGGGCAGAAATGTAAAGTTCATAATTAGCATTAGTTTGAAGGCTCTGGTATCTTTTGTGAGCTACCTCTATCATTGACAGCACGAGAACAAGCGTGATTAAACCAAGGCTTTTTAGCGTGAGGAGTAGAGACAGAACGAGGACTGTATGCCCATTCCAGAGACAATCACCTCTGTGATGCGCTGAGCACACACAGAGGGTCTCTATCCTGGAAGCAATAATCATTCCACGGGAATGGAAAAGTACATCCTCAGGTCGTCCCACCGAGCTGAAGCAAATGCCAGAAGCATCGCCTCTTCGGTGGGTCCAGAGGATGTACAGGAGCGATAGGACAGGATGCAGAAATAAGATTGTGATCGGAGGAGCCCAACGGAGAGAACAGTTTGACAGAATAAGCAGAAGGGTTTGAGGTAAGGAAGAGGTCTAGAATGTTGGGCCGATCTCCAAGACGGTCAGGAATACGTGTAGGGTGCTGGACCAACTGCTCTAGGTCGTTGAGGATAGCAAAGTTGTAGGCTTGTTCACCAGGATGGTCAGTGAAAGAGGATGAAAGCCAAAGCTGGTGGTGAACATTGAAATCTCCTAGGATGGAGATTTCAGCGAAGGGAGAGTGGGTCAAGATGTGCTCCACTTTAGAATTCAAATAGTCAAAGAATTTTACATAGTTGGTAGAGTTAGGTGAGAGATAAACAGCACAGATGTATTTAGTAATAGAATGACAGTGAAGTCTTAACCAGATGGTGGAAAATTCAGAAGAGTCAAGGTCGTGGGCACGAGAGCAAGTGATGTCGTTGCGCACGTAGGCGCAACATCCAGCTTTGGATTGAAATTTAGGATAGAGATAGTAGGAGGTAACAGAGTAGAGATTGCTGTCAGTAGCCTCAGAAACCTGTGTTTCGGTAAGGAAGAGAAGGTGAGGTTTAGAGGAGGATAGATGATGTTCCACAGAATGAAAATTAGAGCGAAGACCGCGAATGTTGCAGAAATTGAGAAGAAAGAGGTTCGAGGAGTTATCAAGACACCTCTCGGGCCGGCAGCCAGAAGGGAGTCCTCCTGGGGAATTTGTGGTCCCCCCAGGCGGGGACCTGAGGCTTGGTGTATGTGCGCAATTTTGAAATTTTAATTTTGGGAAAAGGTGTATATGTTGTGAGAATGTAGTGGTGTGGATAAAGAGAGGATCTGTCTTTAGAGAGCATGCTGAACTACTCCGGTGTTGGTGAGACAATAGGAAACGGTTAGTGAGGACATGGGAAGGGTCTTTGAGGCTTCAGCTCCCTTCTCACCTCCATATATACCTCACTGGGAGTGGCTTCCGCCTGTTCGGTAGGTGTCTTCCTACCTACTATATATATATATATATATATATATATATATATATATATATATATATATATATATATATATATATATATATATATATATATATATATATATATATATATATATATATATATATATATATATATATATATATATATATATATATATATATATATATATATATATATATATATATATATATATATATATATATATATATATATATATATGTTGCTGCATGCCATAGAGGCCTGAGTGGTGCACCGTGCACACTGGTGACTGGAGGCTGTAATCGTGAACGCCTGCTGCTGTAAGGCAGGAGTCGTTTTTCAGCAACCCTTTATATGCTATTTTAACCTCTTCACTGCCGGCTGCATTACGTACAGGGAGGTGATGTCTCTGTACTGACAAAAAATGGGAAGGGAGTGCAAAATTATTCTCCACCCCGGGTACCAAATACTCTAGGAACGTCTCTGCTCACACACACACACACACACACACACACACACACACACACACGATTCCACAATAGCTGCAGCCATTAACATTTCATCATACCACACCTCCCTTCAAAATAATCTCAACACCCTGCTGGCCTGGGCCCAAGACTATTCCGTCACCATTAACAGGATTAAAACAATAGACATGCAATTCGACCTGGCCATTACACCTACTCCACCCCCAACACTCAAGCTCGGTGATCACATCCTGGAAACTGTGCACACCACTAAACTACCTGGCATCCTCCTCGACGACAAGCTCAGCTGGGACCCTCACACCAACACTACGATCTCAGTCACCTCATACAGACTGCACATGCTCCGCACTCTCAAGAAATTTGGCGTCACTACCTCCGACCTGACACATGTGTACACCACATTCATCCTGCTAAAGCTGTGCTACGCCTTTCCACTCTGGTCGTCATCCCTCAACAACACACAAACAAAGAAACGGGAAAAAGTACAGAAGAGGGCAATTGTAAGCATCATGGGGTCGAACTACACAATTTACAATGAAGCCATCACCCAACTGAACCCTCTCTCCATTCCAAACCTCCTGACGCTTCAGCTTCAGAGGTTCGGCACCAAGCTACTTCACAACCCACGCCACAGACACCTGCTCCCTCCCGAAGCCCCGAGGCCCCGTCGAGCAGTAAGCCGCCCCAAGAAGCTGGTCCCCATCAGAACCTGAGCTGACCGGTACAAGAACAGCACCATACCGACAGTAGTTAGCTTTTTAAATAACTAGCAAGGATAATAACCTGACTTTTTAAGTTTTTATCATGAAGTACTTTAATTTTATGTTATTTCTATTCAAATTTATTTCACGCCTGTTGTATTCCATTAACTCATCACATTCATTTTCTTTTATTCATATTCACCTATTTTCTAGTCAACATTGCCAAATTCTCATCACTTCATTAATCTTTTTTTTTTTTAACAACAAAGGAGACAGCTCAAGGGCACAAAAAAAGGAAACAATAATTAAAAAAGCCCGCTACTTGCTGCTCCTATAAAAATAATCAAAAGAGGTGGCCGAAAGAGAGGTCAATTTCAGGAGAGGTGTCCTGATACCCTTCTCTTGAAAGAGTTCAAGTCGGAGGCAGGAGGAAATACAGATGAAGGAAGACTGTTCCAGAGTTTACCAGCGTAAAGGATGAAAGAGTGAAGATGCTGGTTAACTCTTGCATAAGGGGTTTGGACAGTATAGGGATGAGCATGAGTAGAAAGTCGTGTGCAGCGGGGCCGCGGGAGGAGGGGAGGCATGCAGTTAGCAAGTTCAGAAGAGCAGTCAGCGTGGAAATATTGATAGAAGATAAAAAGAGAGGCAACATCGCGACGGAATTTAAGAGGTAGAAGACTATCAGTATGAGGAGGAGAGCTGATGAGACGAAGAGCCTTAGACTCCACTCTGTCCAGAAGAGCTGTGTGAGTGGAGCCCACCCACGCGTGAGATGCATACTCCATACGAGGGCGGACAAGGCCCCTGTATATGGAGTTTTTAGAAAAAGTTTGAGAGAAGAGTTCAGCCTTAGAGATAGATGAGACGGCAGTGTTGCCGTCAGGACTGAGGAGTGGAGGGAAAGATGAAGAAGTGAAGTTGGAGGAGATGTTTTTGGCTAGATGCCAGAAGTCACGGGAAGAGTTAGAGAAAGAAAGGTTTTGACATTTTCTATTAATGAAAGAATTTTTGGTTAGTCGGAGAATAGATTTGGCACGATTTCGGGCAGAAATGTAAAGTTCATAATTAGCATTAGTTTGAAGGCTCTGGTATCTTTTGTGAGCTACCTCTCTATCATTGACAGCACGAGAACAAGCGTGATTAAACCAAGGCTTTTTAGCGTTAGGAGTAGAGAAAGAACGAGGAATGTATGCCTCCATTCCAGAGACAATCACCTCTGTGATGCGCTGAGCACACACAGAGGGGTCTCTATCCTGGAAGCAATAATCATTCCACCGGAAATCGGAAAAGTACATCCTCAGGTCGTCCCACCGAGCCGAAGCAAAATGCCAGAAGCATCGCCTCTTCGGTGGGTCCAGAGGGTGTACAGGAGCGATAGGACAGGATGCAGAAATAAGATTGTGATCGGAGGAGCCCAACGGAGAGAACAGTTTGACAGAATAAGCAGAAGGGTTTGAGGTAAGGAAGAGGTCTAGAATGTTGGGCCGATCTCCAAGACGGTCAGGAATACGTGTAGGGTGCTGGACCAACTGCTCTAGGTCGTTGAGGATAGTAAAGTTGTAGGCTTGTTCACCAGGATGGTCAGTGAAAGAGGATGAAAGCCAAAGCTGAACATTGAAATCTCCTAGGATGGAGATTTCCAGCAGAAAGTAAGGTCAAGATGTGTGTGCTCCACTTTTCAAATAGGGTCAAGATGTAGGGAACATTGAAATATATATATATATATATATATATATATATATATATATATATATATATATATATATATATATATATATATATATATATATATATATATATATATATATATATATATATATATATATATATATATATATATATATATATATATATATATATATATATATATATATATATATATATATATATATATATATATATATATATATATATATATATATATATATATATATATATATATATATATATATATATATATATATATATATATATATATATATATATATATATATATATATATATATATATATATATATATATATATATATATATATACACATGTATTAATAGTTGTATAATCACACTCTGTCCTGCCTGGGGGTTGGGATGGCATGTTCCTCCCTTCTCCCTTGTTGTTTACCTGCAACAATATGTAGTGCGGCGACGGCCTGATGAAGGAGCCTCCCATAACCCACTTAGCCAGTGGGGTACCTCTTTGGCCGACTCGGTAAGGAGTGGCTCTCCCGTCACGCTGGTCGCGGGTTCAATCCCAGGCAGCCGGGGAATACCCTCACTCTTGATTAATTTCTCGTGTTATTTCGATACACGCAGAGGACGTGTTGAGAAATAGGAAGGATTTAGAAAAGAAGCTCGTCGGGGCATTACAAATAAACTATCAATCAATCAATCCTTGATAGCCGTTACAAACAAGGAATAATTTCAGTATTGGCCCGTGGAAAAAAGCTGAAGCGGCATCAGTGGACGGCGCCCTCCTTGGATATCTGACATTGCAAATTTGATGTTCGATTTTCTAACTGGTATATTTATAATATCTTTGCATTCCACATGAATACATATATCTTAGGAAAACTTGATATCATTTACAAATAGAATTACATAATACCTTTGTTAGAAAATATCATTTAAATATATTTTATTTTATATTATTCTTCCATGCTGATGAAATTCAGTTTGTTTAAAATGTTTGTTCAACGTAATTCATTTAAGGCAGTGACTATCGTAATTCGTGTAAGTTGAAATACGTCAAATCGAAAATTCGATCGCCGTTTCACCTTGCTGAAAGTTAAAGTCCAGCAGAGCGGGTAATCGCAGGCGCAACGGGGGCATGGCTGCCCGCATTCAGCCACCCCCGGCCTCTCTTAAGCCGACGGCGGGCCGCCGGTCATTGTTTGCTGGGATGGTTTAGCTAAAGATGAGTATACCAGCCTCTGTCCTCTGATTGAAAAGGAGATAGTGTTGAGAGATCATGCACCTTGGTTTAATGCGGAAATACTGTGGGCAAAAAGAGAGAAGAAGAAAAAAGAAAGACTGTGGTTTATGCAAAAAACTGATGAGGCAAGAAGAGCATACCAGGAGGCAAGAAACAAAGAAAATCGGCTTGTGATAAAACGGAAAAGAGAATACTATCGGAATAAGGTTGTGGAGGCAGGGCCTGACATCAATAACTTATGTAAGGTGCTTTACAGTTTGACTGGAAACAGAAAGGTTAACAAGCTTCCGGATGGTTTCTCGGATGAAGTGCTGTCAAATAAGTTTTTTAGTCTTTTTTGACCAGAAAATTGAGAGAGTTATCATGAACTTTAGAGGCGACCGCGGTTACCATGGATCCGCTGTGGAAACTCCAGTCCCTGAAATAAAGTTAACGAGTTTTCAACAAGTGGATGTGGCTGTGGTGAAAACTATCATACACAGGTGAACCTGACGTACTGTGATGACGATCCCTTGCCGATAAGTGACATCATTAAGAATGAGAACTTTAGTGATTTCTTAAATATTATGACTGTGATGGTTAACACTAGTATCGAAAGCAAGACTTTCCCTGAGAGTGAGAAAGCGGCGATCGTGAAACCTATCGTTAAAGGTAGACTGGACCCACAGTGTTTAGTTCCTTTAGACCAGTATCCAACTTGACGTTTCTATCTAAGATACTTGAAAATGTGATCTTAAATTAGCTAATGGAGCATTTGCTAGTGGTGCAGGCTTTACCGGATAATGAATCTGCCTACAAGAGGCTTTACTCAACTGAAACTACTCTCATTTTGGTGGTAAACAACTTGCTTGTGCTTATGGATGAAGGGAAGTGTGGTGTTCTGATTTCGTTAGACTTGAGTGCTGCGTTTGACACGGTGGAGCACAGTCTATTGCTTCAGGATTGCAAGAATATTGGAATTGAGGGTGGCGCGCTGGATTATCTGAGGAGTTACCTTGAGAACAGAACTTACTGTGTGCAAATAGATAAATCGTTCTCCACTCATAAACTTTTGCAAAGAGGAGTCCCCCAGGGAAGTGTACTGGGTCCAATTTCATTTTGTGTTTATACTATCGGTCTTTCACATTTGCTAAGAAGGCATGAAGTTGACTTTAAACTGTATGCTGATGATACACAGTTCTATTTGTCGCTGAGTGATGTGGAAAACACTGCAGATAAGCTGAGCAGAATTATGGATGATGTCGGGAAATGGATGAATTCTAAGCAACTGAAGCTGAATGAGGATAAAACTGAATGCTTGATTGTGGGGAAGAACAAGGATGTCAGGAGGCTAGATGTTTCCACTCTTCGGATAAAAGATGACACTAGGACTGTAAAAAAGTCAGTCAAAGATTTAGGTGTGATACTTGACTGCACTCTATCATTCAAAGAACAGATCAGTCAGGTGGTGAGAACGGCAGGCTACCATCTCAGAAATATTGCATTTGTCAAGAAATACCTGGATGATAAGACCATGAAGATGCTTATATATAATCATGTAACTAGTAAGCTGGATTATTGTAACAGTAACTCACTTTATTATGGGCTTCCTAAATATCTGCTGAAGAAACTACAACTTGTTATGAACAGAGCTGCATTTGATTTAATTTCAGGATATAAGCTACGTACGGGGAAATTAACCTTCCTCCTCTTCATCGTGGGGCAAGAACGAGGAGGGATTGGGAGGAAAAGAAAGGGGAGGAGGGAGGGAAAGTTGGGGAGGGAGGGAAAGCTGGAAAGCAAGATTCTTTCATGTTTTTTCATCTTTTCTTCTCTTCGTCGTATTTTTCTGTTCTTTTCCCTGATTTTCTTTCCTCCTGACTTTGGTAGAGTTAGCCACAGCCTGAAACACAAGAAAACACGCCAAACAGATATGCCAGGAAAAAAACAATTATACACATGCTCCCTTGCAGAGGTGCCAAGTCTTCATCCTCACCACCATTTATCTTCCATTTTCTGGGCCATAACTATTACAACGAACCATCAACAATTAACAAATATAACGAGAAAAACAAGTAAATTTTATAAATGGGGTTGAGGGGGTAGTTTTTAGGTGTACACTTGGCATATGACGGTGAAAATGTGGCCGCCTTGCATCGCCTCCTCCTCCTCCTCCTTCCTCCCGGTCAGCTGATCCGAGGTGGACGGCGTTCCGCGTGTCGGCCAATTTCCTTGTAATCCAGGATGACACAGACGGCCATGGATGGAAGCAAGGTAGGTAGTCGTGTTATCAGGCATTAGGCCGGGCGAGGAGAGTTAATCAAGGCGAGACAAGTGATAAATAGCAGAAAACATGGACAGGGTGGCGGCGGGCAGGGCGCGTGACGGTGCTAAGAATAGTTATTTTATCATTATTATTATTTCCTAATCTACAGTGCCAGGGAGGGAAGCAAAGGAGGTGACGTCTTGTTCAAGGTTTAGGAATCGTCTGGACGGTGAAATAAGGCGTTAAACTTGGAAAAATAGGGTCTGTGGGCAGAGGGATGGCAGCGGTGACGTGTGTGTGTGTGTGTGTGTGTGTGTGTGTTGAGCCAAGCATGCAGGGGCAGGAGCAGGGACAGGGGTGTGTGTGTGGAGAGCGGGACACATACTGGGGTGTTGGCTCTCTGGGTGTTATTCTATACTTTTCCTCCCTGGTGTGCCCCATGCCAGGGAGGAGTTTTGTGT
Source organism: Eriocheir sinensis (assembly GCF_024679095.1). Taxonomy (NCBI): domain Eukaryota; kingdom Metazoa; phylum Arthropoda; class Malacostraca; order Decapoda; family Varunidae; genus Eriocheir; species Eriocheir sinensis. The sequence goes on along the minus strand of NW_026111535.1, from coordinate 265,383 downwards.
GTATTCCCCTGTATTATATTGACCCTAAGGAGAGGCAAGGGTGTAAACCTCCCTGTAGGTGAGGCCCCATTAGATTCATTTATTTATTTATTTAATTTTTATGTTGTGGTCTCTAGCGGTGGTAGGCTTTCTTGGGGGTGCCTGCATGGTGGTCATCCCAAGCCTGTCAAGATGCAGCAGGCAAGTGTTAGGGGTGACTGTGGCCGTTCCAAGACACACCAAACCCTCAGAAAAAAATGGTCTGGTTCAGCAGCAAGGTGAACCTGTGTTAACTCCCGTGGTTTACTGCACCCAACAAGGGTATGTTAGAAAAGATAGGGACACTCAGGTTGCAGAGGTTTTGCCACTCTCCGGTTCGCCACCTGTGGGTGTTCGCACCTCCGTGATTTCGCGTGCTAGTTGTTTCGCCACTTGAAAGGAGAGGTTCTGCTACTCACCAAGAAAACCTATTAAACATTCTAAAAATGTTAACAAAAAACATCTCCTGCATCCTTTAACCCGTATACAGTGATGTCCTTTGTTAGAGAAAGGGGTCATGGTAGGTTGCATTTTTTTCGTATATTTTTTATTTGCCCATAAAATGAGAAAAGATTTATTTCATTTTATTGCTTTGATATTATACGTATGTTGAGTGACAAATATTATCAATACAAACAAAATTAAAGGCCATATAATGGCTAAAAAAGGGAATTGAATATATACGTACTAAAAGCTTCCATAAGAGGTATGTATACTATATTGGTAATAATAAACAGTGCACAGGTAAAAAATCTGAAAGTGTTAAAAAACATGCCGCTCCTGCATGCCGCCTCTTCTAGTCTTGGTTACGAATCATTCATTGCCGCGGACGTTGGGTTAGGTCCAAGCCCAACTATTGTTGCTCAAGCTCTTAGAAATGCTTCAGTGCACAGGTCGCCATCCTCGTATCTGTCCCATAGGTCGATGAGACGGCCATGCAATCGAGCGTTTTGGGTGGGGGAGCGTATTTAAACTACATACTCCAACCGAACGTTACATAACCTCCTAACCTGGACCCCCCCATGTATATGTGACTTATTTCTGCGAGGAGGTATTTCTCGCAGCACCGGCTGGACCGCCGCCATCAGAGGAGGCTACACTTTCGTGAATATTACCCAAAAAGTTATCTGAGCCAAAAAGCTGGTGTGACGGCGTCCCATAAGTTGATGGATCATGTGAACCGTGGACGTGTGTGTTCAGTCTAAAGCAGGTCAGATATGTGAGCGTGTGGGGCAGAGAATATCCAGACCGGGTGTGTGTTTCGATACATGCAGAGGACGTGTAGGAAACTAGACAAAGGATAAAATAAACTCCCGGGGCATGACACAGTATTAACTCAGCTAACCTAACGCACACTATAATAACCTTACCTAACATTACTGCCACAAGACACTGAGGCTGAAGGAACAATATTAACTCAGCTAACCTAACGCACACTATAATAACCTTACCTAACATTACTGCCACAAGACACTGAGGCTGAAGGAACAATATTAACTCAGCTAACCTAACGCACACTATAGTAACCTTACCTAACATTACTGCCACAAGACACTGAGGCAGAAGGAACAATATTAACTCAGCTAACCTAACGCACACTATAGTAACCTTACCTAACATTACTGCCACAAGACACTGAGGCTGAAGGAACAATATTAACTCAACTAACCTAATGCACACTACAGTAACCTTACCTAACATTACTGCCACAAGACACTTAGGCTGAAGGAACAATATTAACTCAACTTAATGTAACCTCATGCACACTACAGTAACCTTACCTAACATTACTGCCACAAGACACTGAGGCTGAAGGAACAGTATTAACTCAACTAACCTAACGCACACTACAGTAACCTTACCTAACATTACTGCCACATGACACTTAGGCTGAAGGAACAACATTAACTCAACTAACCTAATGCACACTACAGTAACCTTACCTAACATTACTGCCACAAGACACTTAGTCTGAAGGAACAGTATTAACTCAACTAACCTAACGCACACTACAGTAACCTTACCTAACATTACTGCCACAAGACACTTAGGCTGAAGGAACAGTATTAACTCAACTTAATGTAACCTAACGCACACTACAGTAACCTTACCTAACATTACTGCCACAAGACACTTAGGCTGAAGGAACAGTATTAACTCAACTTAATGTAACCTAACGCACACTACAGTAACCTTACCTAACATTACTGCCACAAGACACTGAGGCTGAAGGAACAATATTAACTCAACTTAATGTAACCTAACGCACACTACAGTAACCTTACCTAACATTACTGCCACAGGACACTGAGGCTGAAGGAACAGTATTAACTCAACTTAATGTAACCTAACGCACACTACAGTAACCTTATCTAACATTACTGCCACAAGACACTGAGGCTGAAGGAACAGTATTAACTCAACTTAATGTAACCTAATGCACACCACAGTAACCTTACCTAACATTACTGCCACAACACACTTAGGCTGAAGGAACAGTATTAACTCAACTTAATGTAACCTAACGCACACTACAGTAACCTTACCTAACATCACTGCCACAAGACACTGAGGCTGAAGGAACAATATTAACTCAACTAATCTAACGCACACTACAGTAACCTTACCTAGCATTACTGCCACAAGACACTGAGGCTGAAGGAACAATATTAACTCAACTAACCTAACGCACACTACAGTAACCTTACCTAACATTACTGCCACAAGACACTTAGGCTGAAGGAACAATACTAACTCAACTAACCTAATGCACACCACGGTAACCTTACCTAACATTACTGCCACAAGACACTTAGGCTGAAGGAACAATATTAACTCAACTTAATGTAACCTAACGCACACTACAGTAACCTTACCTAACATTACTGCCACAAGACACTGAGGCTGAAGGAACAATATTAACTCAACTTAATGTAACCTAATGCACACTACAGTAACCTTACCTAACATTACTGCCACAAGACACTGAGGCTGAAGGAACAATATTAACTCAACTAATCTAACGCACACTACAGTAACCTTACCTAGCATTACTGCCACAAGACACTGAGGCTGAAGGAACAATATTAACTCAACTAACCTAATGCACACTACAGTAACCTTACCTAACATTACTGCCACAAGACACTTAGGCTGAAGGAACAGTATAACAGTATTAACTCAACTAACCTAATGCACACTACAGTAACCTTACCTAACATTACTGCCACAAGACACTTAGGCTGAAGGAACAATATTAACTCAACTAACCTAACGCACACTACAGTAACCTTACCTAACATTACTGCCACAAGACACTTAGGCTGAAGGAACAGTATTAACTCAACTAACCTAACGCACACTACAGTAACCTTACCTAACATTACTGCCACAAGACACTTAGGCTGAAGGAACAATATTAACTCAACTAACCTAACGCACACTACAGTAACCTTACCTAACATTACTGCCACAAGACACTTAGGCTGAAGGAACAGTATTAACTCAACTAACCTAATGCACACTACAGTAACCTTACCTAACATTACTGCCACAAGACACTTAGGCTGAAGGAACAATATTAACTCAACTAACCTAACGCACACTACAGTAACCTTACCTAACATTACTGCCACAAGACACTTAGGCTGAAGGAACAATATTAACTCAACTTAATGTAACCTAACGCACACTACAGTAACCTTACCTAACATTACTGCCACAAGACACTTAGGCTGAAGGAACAATATTAACTCAACTAACCTAATGCACACTACAGTAACCTTACCTAACATTACTGCCACAAGACACTTAGGCTGAAGGAACAATATTAACTCAACTAACCTAATGCACACTACAGTAACCTTACCTAACATTACTGCCACAAGACACTTAGGCTGAAGGAACAATATTAACTCAACTAACCTAACGCACACTACAGTAACCTTACCTAACATTACTGCCACAAGACACTTAGGCTGAAGGAACAATATTAACTCAACTAACCTAACGCACACTACAGTAACCTTACCTAACATTACTGCCACAAGACACTTAGGCTGAAGGAACAATATTAACTCAACTAACCTAACGCACACTACAGTAACCTTACCTAACATTACTGCCACAAGACACTTAGTAGGCTGAAGGAACAATATTAACTCAACTAACCTAATGCACACTACAGTAACCTTACCTAACATTACTGCCACAAGACACTTAGGCTGAAGGAACAATATTAACTCAACTAACCTAATGCACACTACAGTAACCTTACCTAACATTACTGCCACAAGACACTGAGGCTGAAGGAACAGTATTAACTCAACTTAATGTAACCTAACGCACACTACAGTAACCTTACCTAACATTACTGCCACAAGACACTGAGGCTGAAGGAACAATATTAACTCAACTAACCTAACGCACACTACAGTAACCTTACCTAACATTACTGCCACAAGACACTTAGGCTGAAGGAACAGTATTAACTCAACTTAATGTAACCTAATGCACACTACAGTAACCTTACCTAACATTACTGCCACAAGACACTGAGGCTGAAGGAACAATATTAACTCAACTAACCTAACGCACACTACAGTAACCTTACCTAACATTACTGCCACAAGACACTTAGGCTGAAGGAACAATATTAACTCAACTAACCTAACGCACACTACAGTAACCTTACCTAACATTACTGCCACAAGACACTTAGGCTGAAGGAACAATATTAACTCAACTAACCTAACGCACACTACAGTAACCTTACCTAACATTACTGCCACAAGACACTTAGGCTGAAGGAACAATATTAACTCAACTAACCTAACGCACACTACAGTAACCTTACCTAACATTACTGCCACAAGACACTGAGGCTGAAGGAACAATATTAACTCAACAATGTAACCTAATGCACACTACAGTAACCTTACCTAACATTACTGCCACAAGACACTGAGGCTGAAGGAACAATATTAACTCAACTTAATGTAACCTAACGCACACCACAGTAACCTTACCTAACATTACTGCCACAAGACACTGAGGCTGAAGGAACAATATTAACTCAACTTAATGTAACCTAATGCACACTACAGTAACCTTACCTAACATTACTGCCACAAGACACTGAGGCTGAAGGAACAATATTAACTCAACTTAATGTAACCTAATGCACACTACAGTAACCTTACCTAACATTACTGCCACAAGACACTGAGGCTGAAGGAACAATATTAACTCAATGTAACCTAATGCACACTACAGTAACCTTACCTAACATTACTGCCACAAGACACTTAGGCTGAAGGAACAATATTAACTCAACTTAATGTAACCTAACGCACACTACAGTAACCTTACCTAACATTACTGCCACAAGACACTGAGGCTGAAGGAACAATATTAACTCAACTTAATGTAACCTAATGCACACTACAGTAACCTTACCTAACATTACTGCCACAAGACACTTAGGCTGAAGGAACAATATTAACTCAACTTAATGTAACCTAACGCACACTACAGTAACCTTACCTAACATTACTGCCACAAGACACTTAGGCTGTGTGTGACAACTAGCTTAATGGTGTGTCGAGATGGTAGCATATAGTAAGGCGTGTTCTTTGGGGCGCCAACAGTGTGTCCGGTTACTGGTTTGGATGTCACGGCCTCAATGGCTCACGGCTGACACGGCCAGGACTCCTTCAAAGCTCCAGGAAACTAATAGCAAAGAGTGGACTGATCCAAACAACTGAAAAAATAGCCACAAATGTGTGTGTGGGAACCTGGGGAGTCGCTGGTCAGGAGTTAGTTAAAATATATATGGCTAGGCTTAAAAGAATATATGGCTGGGTTAGATAAAATATACATATATGACTAGGGTTGTAAATATATGGCTGGGTTAGTTTAAATATATGGCTGTGTTAGTTTAAATATATGGCTGTGTTAGTTTAAATATATGGCTGTGTTAGTTTAAATATATGGCTGTGTTAGTTTAAATATATGGCTGGAGTTAGTTAAGAATCCTTATAATACTTAGCAAACCCAACACTAGGGTAAGGTGATTTACTCTCTGATGCTAAATCTCCCACAGATATACTAATTGGACTTTGCCACACAGATGCTGGACTTTGTGGACCCTGGCGGCCATGAGGAGGTGTCCATGGGCGCTGGGCAAGGCCGAGGGCGAGGAGTACAGCACACTGGATGAGGGGGACCATGGTAAGGGGTGGAGTGCTCACTTCAATTCTCTGTTCAGCTATTTTCTTTTCCTTAGGCCAAAAGTTCAGACTACCAAAAAGGATAATATTAGTCAAAATTTGTCCTAAAAAAATATATAATTGCTGAAGTGCCATGCTCTTACTGATGAACATGAATTAGCATAGAAACACACACACACACACACACACAAAGAAATATAGAGGTTTGGAACAGACTAAGTGAAAAAATAGTGTGCAGAGCTTCAAGGAAAAGTTGGATAATTATAGGTACGGAGACGGGACCACACCAGCGTAAGCCCAGGCCTGTAAAATTACAACTAGGTAAATACACACACACATGCAGACTCACCATTCTGATAGCCCAGTGGAAAAAGCTCTGCTGTGTGGATCTTAAATGCCACTCTAAGCGAGAAAAATGAGAAAAAAATCATCACTCACACAAACCATTTCATAATATATATCAACGCATTTGTGATCAGTTTATGCATCATCTAAGTTTGGGGGTTTATATTATGGCAAAAATTTGGCCCATCGCTGCTACACACGGTAAAGCCACACATTTGGCCCGTCGCTGCTACCGGGCTAAGAAACTACCCTTGGAAATAATCACAACTCCTATGAAAGCCTTGTCATTGTGTGTGTGTGTGTGTGTGTGTGTGTGTGTGTGTGTGTGTGTGTGTGTGTGTGTGTGTGTGCGTCAAAATGTTTAAGAATCTGGTCCTCCTTCACCATTACTTATACCCTAATAATTCTCACTATCAGTCAGTTACCACCCCCTTTACCCCTTCCAGGATGGTGCAGGGCTCTCAGGAGATGGACAAGCAGAAACAGGGGACCAGAACTCACAGGTGTTCTTCATTGAGTGTGTGAGTGCTGCTGTCGTCTCCATGAACACCTGCTCGGAGGCACCAAGTGAGTAGATGACGCTACCCAGAGTGACTGAAACAGGGAGGGCTTTGGGGAGTGAATCAGGGCTTGGGGTATCTGAGGTACAGTGAAATAGGGCTTAGAGAGGAGCTGGGGGAGTTAAACAGGGCTTGAGGTATCTGAGGTACAGTGAAACAGGGCTTAGAGAGGAGCTGGGGGAGTGAAACAGGGCTTGGGGAAGATATATCTAGGCTTGGGGGTGTCTGAGGTTGAGTGAAACAGGGCTTACATAAGTTCCTAAGTGTGTGTGTGTGTGTGTGTGTTTGTGTACTGCCCCTCACACAAGGCATAAAGGTGTATATATATATATATATATATATATATATATATATATATATATATATATATATATATATATATATATATATATATATATATCCCTACATTTGATATACTCATTTATTAATTTGCAAGGGTTTTGAATTTTTACGTTAAATTTTACTCCCAACAAATTATTTTATCACAGGGACAAAGGTCTGTACTAAATGTCTGGGCACCTCAGTTCACCTGTTTGAAAAGCCTCTCATAGTACTTGTTGGGGTGTCCATGGGGTGTTTTGGGATGCTGGTAATAGTTTTAACATGCCCTCTGCACCTTGAACGGGAAAATCACCCATGAAAGCCCTGTTAATCTTCACTGTGGCCTTGGGAAACAGTCATAATAGAAGCTGAAACTCTCTCGTATAAGTTGCTGGCTTTCCACGGACTGTTTTGTGATGCTGGTTATAGTTTGACATGGCTTCTGCATCTTGAAAGGGAAAATCACCTATGAAATCCTGGATAATCTTTTATGTGGCCTTGGGAAACAGTTGTAATGGGATATCATTATGTATAACAATATTGACCTAAGAACATTTAATTCTTTATTTTTCCAAGGCAAGAGTGACCCCCAAACCCTCCCTTCCACAGGACCCGTCAAGCCAGTAGTCCGCCCTGCAAGACTGCCTGGTCAAGATGGGGTCCAGCCTTGCACAGAACTGCTTGGCTGGCTGGCTGGCTGGCCAGTGCCACAAGTTGGTGGTGACAAAGTAATGCCCTCCATGACTGCTTCAGCCTGATGGATGGATCTCATGGTAGGGTATGATGGGCTGAGAGAGAAGGATGATGATGTAGCAAGGTAAGGCTACATCAGTTTATTTTACCCTGCTGCCAACGAGTGAACTTTTGATATGCAGTTTGGAATGTCTGTCAACTTAAGGTGTCTGGTGCAGTTTAGGGAAGGGTTAACTTTCTTTTTTTCAGCCAATGTTAAGAGCAGGGAAAGTGTAGAGTGACAGGACTTAGAGGAAGAGAAGGAAAAGGAATGTCAGTTAGAGAAGGGAGGGAAGGAGAATATGGATAAGGATGGGGTGAGAGAGAAAGGAAGAGAAGGGAAGGAAAGAAGTATAAAGAAAAAACTGGAAATGAAAGGAAAATAGAGGAAGGAGAATGTGCAAATACCAAGATGGAGACAGAGAGAGAAAGGAAAGAAGGAAGGAAAGAGATATATATAAAGAAAAGATTAGGAACAAGAGGAAAATAAATAAAGGATGAGGAGGAGGAGGAGGTAGAAAATACAAATAAAGATGGAGACAGAGAGAGAGAAAGGAAGGAAGGAGAATATTCAAATAAAGATTGAGAGGAAGAGAATGGTCATCTGTTTTGCCCCCTGCTAGTTGAGCACTCCTGGTCGCATGTTCCTGAAGTCTCTGCGGGTGTGTGGTCCCTGAGTGAAGACGCTCGGCTGTAACTTGGCAGCTAACCACGGGCTGTTCTGGAAAATACTCTCATTGTGATTCCCCCCTCCCAAAATTACCTTAAGTAACTCCAACCAAACCTTGCCTAACTTTCCCAAACCTAACCTCACCTATCCTGCCCTGCTCAAGAGTACAGACTTGGGGAATATGCCTCCTGGTAACCCCTGTCATGGCCTGCAGGTGTGTGGTGACCCAGGCTGTGGAGGGTGGCTGCCACACTCACTGCTCCAGCCACTCACAGCTGTACCTCAGGAGCCAGACACCATCTGCTTCACTCCTGCCCAGACTTTGCCACTCACACCCAACAGCTGCTTCATCTTAAGGTAGGACTGCTTGATTATTATTACTGTTATTATTATCATTATTATTATTATTATTATTATTATTATTATTATTATTATTATTAAGCCAAGAAACAGGCCCTGCTGGAAAGAGTCAAAGGCTATAAACCAGAGGGTGAGTGAGATTGTTATGAATATTAAGAACATTTTCTTCAGTAATCTTTGACAGAGTTGCAGTGTTATGATAAATGAAATTATGAAACTTAGGTTGCAAAGCAGCCTGAATCTACGACCTGTTGTTCGTTGTTTTGAGGTCTACAAAAACTTCTTTACTCTCAATTTTAGGCACTTGATACACTAAAGCAATTAATAAATCACGAACACAGACTTTACTTGTTCATTATGTATTTATACCTTGGAGGAAGATTTATACCACTTGGCATTCCAAACCAAAACAAACCTTCTTCATCTTTTGACCTGTATCGCTTTTCATCGGCTTGTCACGGCCATCACTTCTTCTGGTACTAACTCTCCTCTCTGCCTCTCGTAGTTGCTACATTCTACAATTAGGTGTTCCACTGTTTCTTTCTCCCCAGTGTCCTAGACAGCTACAGCCCTTTGTGTTGCTAAGTCTCATACCTGTCAAGCTACTGTGGTGTGTGGTGTGGTGGTGTTGAAAAAACATAAGACTTGACAGGTATGGAACTTCCGACGGACTCAAGCAGGGTGCACGAGGTACCTCCCCCCCACACACCCACACACACACGCACACACACACACACACACACACACTAACCGTAACAGTAGCCGTTACTCAGCACACTCGCATGAATTTAAATATGGCACGTACGATATATTTCAAATTGTTTAAAACAAACATGTTAAAAAAACATCGCCAGCGGAGAAAAAACTTAAGATTTTCAACTTACATTGTAAGACTTGAAAATCACCGAAATTACGTAAGACTTATGCAAAAAACGTAAGACTTGACAGGTATGAAGTCTTGGTGAGAGTGAGTTCGGCCCCTCAGCGGCTCCTTTCGGTACTGTGCGGGTTTCAGCCTTTTGAATATCTCATTACCACGAGTTCTACTGACTAGATTCTGTTCGGTACTTTCCAGATTGAACATAAGTAAGTCTTCGTGGAATCTATTGGAAAAATGTTTCAAGCTATACATGTGGCAGGAGAATGGTGTAAGCTTGGGTGCGAGTATTTAGCTTGTAATAACTGAATGGTAGAGTGTTTCTCACCACTTAACCTGAAAAATGTTAGCATAAACACTTGGGATCAATGTCTTGTAGACTATAGGCACAGTGCATCACGACTTATCACGTGAGAGATTTTAAAGTGTGCGAGTCTTCATAGCATCAACAGGCCTTGACTCTGTTTTAGTTAAAGTAGCTAGCGATCACTGACAATTTTGGGGGGACAGAACTCCTCTAATTGTCGCTGACTGTATGGCTTGTCCCACTGCCTCATGCAGTGTGTGCGTGTGTGTGTGTGTGTGTGTGTGTATTCACCTAGTTGTGACATACGGGAAAAGAGTTACGCTCGCGCTGTCCCGTCTCCATATCCTCTCTTATCCAACTTTTTCTTAAAATCATGAATGTTTCTTGCACAAACCACCTCCTCCTCCAGTCCATTCCACAACTCAATGCTTCTGTTTGGGAAGCTAAACTTTTTGACATCTTGCCTACACATGGTTGCCCTCAACTTCTTTCCATGTCCTCTCATTTCCCTCTCGCTCCACACACACTCCAGATTCTCCACCCTGCTCGCCACCCTGTACACCGCTATCAGGTCTCCTCTTTCTCTTCTTCTCTCCAGGGTTGTGAGCCCCATGCTTTTGAGTCTCTCCTCGTAAGTCCGATCCCTAAGTTCCGGTACCATCTTAGTTGCCATTCTCTGTACTCTTTCCAGCTTTTTTATATTCTTCTTTTCGTGAGGAGACCAGACCACTGCTGCATACTCCAACCTTGGCCTTATCATTGTAACTATTAATTTCTTCATCATCTCCTCATCCAAATACACAAATGCCGTCCTTATGTTCCTCAGCAAACTCATAGTTTGTCCCGTTATCCTGTTGATCTGTTTGTCCGGTGACATGTTCTCTGAGACAGTCACTCCCAAATCTTTTTCTTCCACTCCTCTGCATATTATCTCACTTCCCGTCTTATAATCATATTCACATCTACTGCTCCTCCCAAACTATTTTTTTTACATTTCCCAAGGTTGAACTCCATCTGCCATGTACCACTCCACTCCCATATTTTGTCCAGGTCCCTCTGCAATGCCTCACAGTCCTTCACATCATTCACTCGTCTCAATAGCTTTGCATCATCTGCAAACAAACTCACATAGCTGGTCACTCCCTCCACCATATCATTTATATAAACAGCAAACATTATCGATGCCAGCGCCGAACCTTGTGGGACCCCACTCCTCACTGGGCACCAGTTGGAAGCCTTGTCCCTGATTATTGTCCTCATTTCCCTGTTAGTTAGGAAGTCCTCCAGCCAGTCCATCACCCACTCCACCCCTATTTTTAATTTTCCAAATTAATCTTCTGTGCAGTACTTTGTCGAATGCCTTTTTCAAATTCAGGTACACTCCATCCCCCCAGCCTTCTCTCTCCTGTATTAAATCTGTCACCCTTGAGTAATAACATAACGAGTTGGTGACACAAGATCTCCCTCTCCTGAATCCAAACTGGCAATCCGAGATAATTATCTCCCTTTCTAAAAAATCCAACCACCTGTTTTTAACCAGCCTCTCACATATCTTCGCAACCACACTAGTGAGTGATACCGCTCTGTAACTTAATGGGTCCTCTCTCTTTCATCCTTTATAAATTGGTACTGTGTTTGCTCTCTTCCAATCTTGTGTGTGTGTGTGTGTGTATATATATATATATATATATATATATATATATATATATATATATATATATATATATATATATATTTATATATATATATATATATATATATATATATATATATATATGCTTTACAAACACAATTAATGCAGTTAACACATAGGCCAAAGACTACCCACATGCTGTCCTGAAGACCACCCATCAACCCAGGCTCTAGAAAAGCCTGTACAGCGCAAGTGAAATCATGAATGGTCTCCGGGGGGCAGCATGAGCCAGTAATAATGGCGCCATTATAAACAATTACCTGCGCCATGATGGGCTCGGGCCAACCATCAGACCCATAGGAATTATCCTACCGGCGCAATAGGCCACATGTAGAATATATATATATATATATATATATATATATATATATATATATATATATATATATATATATATATATATATATATATATATATATATATATATATATATATATATATATATATATATATATATTAAAACCAAAAAACATTAAAACAAAAAAAGAACATGCTTTTTTAATTTTTTTATTTTATTTATTTTTTACCGTGTTTTTTTTCCACCCTGTCTCCAACTGTATATTTCTGAACCATTATTTGCAGGATCAGCGATGTGGAGCATGCTGTACCACCACCACCACCTCCACCACCACCAGGGGAGCCACTCACTGCCACAAGAAGGAGGGAAGCAGGTACGTATTATTATTATTATTATTATTATTATTATTATTATTATTATTATTATTATTATTATATTATTATTATTGTTGGGCTGTTAAAGCCCAACCAACAGGTCCTGTTGGCAGTAAGGGCAGGCACCAGTACTGGTATTGGCAGTACTGTGTGACACCATCAGGGCACCAGTCTGCTCATCAGTCTGGTGCTGCCACAGTGTTGTAGAGTCGGTACTTTTAGGACCTGTCCTGTACTGGTACCCGCCCAGCCCAGCCCCACCCCCAGCTGGACCTGTGTGTTCAACCCTTTTGATGCTAAATCCTTGCAGCGAGGACCAGCGTAACTTGCCGGTGGTGCTAAACCCTCGCTGTGATCACCAGTCGCACTCAAATTTCAAGGATATGAGAGTGTTCCAACACTATTTCTCACCCCACAGCACTGCCAATTGAGTGGGTTTTCCACTAAATTTGGTGGAAAATCATATCAGCCTAGAGCGGAAAAGCGCAGAAAATCTACGGACGAGTAACTGGTGGATGTTGTTGTCCAATATTGCAGCATTTTTGCATAGCTTCACCTCACTGATTTTTTGACCATATAGTTGTAAATTTTGCATTTGGCAGTACTGCCCTGCCAGCACCCCATCAAGAGAGCTACTCAGTAATTGCCTTATGGTTGACCGACACGCACGCATAAATGTACGTCTTCACAGGCAACACCCCCTGAGCGTGCCTGTACGTTCACAGGAGAGGCTTACATAACCGAATGTTATAGATCTTGGCCTCTTCTTTCCAAAGGTGTTTTTGTTTTTTGGCTGTGGTGAATTGTTTTTGAGATACAGCGGTTGAAAGAGCGAGCACTAGCGTCACTTGCTGAACGTGCCTGTACATTTGCAGGAGAGGCTTACATAACTGAATCTTATAGATCTTGGCCTCCTCTTTCCAATGTTTTTTTTTTGTTTTTTAGCTGTGATGAATAGTTTTTGAGATGCTGAGGTCAAAAGAGACCCCCCTCCCTCAGTTGGGCTGCCCGAGTGCGCCTGGGGGATAGTCTCGCTGCGAGGGATTAGCAATGAAAGGGTTAACAGCTGCTGGCAGGTGTGATTCAGTGTTCAGAACACTGATCTCTGAATCTAAGGATTGGTTAAGTCTGTGCAAAGCCAGCTTTGGTTCCCTGGGCCCATGTAAGGTTTGGGACATCAGTGAGTGGCAGGCAGTGATGAAACTGCTGCCTTACAAATTTATTGAATATTTTAATGCCCTCACTACCATGTGTTTATGCCAAAACAACACTGGCTGCCTGTTTTGCCTGCCCAAAACAAAGGAAATGTCAGCACCTGCCTGTAACATGCTCTAAGTACTGATGGCTGTGATATTTTGAAAGTGTTACTTGATTGTGTTGGAAATGCTGCAAACCACAGTAATAAAGATGTCTGCAACATTTATTTAATGGCTGACACAACAAAATCAGACATAGCATTGTTGTCTTGCAAGTTTAGAAGCAAAACAATTGCTCTATTGGATGGTGACCAAAGAAAACTGTCACACCTGGTGACTTGTAAACTGTAACATTTGTTCTTCCTCAAGTCAGCCCAGTAATACTTAACACATGCCAGTGTGTACAGCATGATACTATGCCAAGGAATTATTGTTTTGTGCCAAGTATGGAAACAGATAGTGTTTACTTTTACTTAATGGGATAACAAACCATTAGTTAGGGCACTCAGTACACTTGTAATGGAGTGTGTTAGCACCGACACACTCGGCCAGTGATGAGTCGTGAATGTTTCCCTCAACAGCTGAGGCCCCGGCCTTCAGGACTCCTGCCCGGCCCACTACAGAGAAAGACACCAACAGGTCACTGCTTTGTACACTCTCCACAGTTTTATCTCCTCATCTATATAGAAAGAAGCATTCACTAGTAAATGATGCCCATGGAAGGGAAACTTAAGGACCTGAACTTGAAGATGAAGGAAATGTCTGAGGCTTCATGGTGAGGACTGTTTCAGGGACGAGCTGTTTGTAAGGAATTTTTGTAACTTACAGTACAGTATGTGTGGCCAGTGAGTCATGCTGCCCATCATTTTTCCTGGCATTTCTTGCATGCACACACATCATCCTTTCCTTGGAAATGGCCAAACTGTCCCCATGAAGCTTTGGAGGTGATGAAAAAATTCTCAGGGTCAGCCTTTGTGCATCTTTGGGGAAATGCACCAATATGCCAATCCACAGCTATAAACATTAGCAGGCCTGTGACCATGCCTCCATGCTCCTGTGGTCAGCGGGCCTGGCTTTTACTCCTTGCGCTCAGATTTGAATCCCGGCCCGGGCAGTCAGCGTGAATGTCACCCAGGTGTTCATCTTCCCTTTGGGGCTGGTGGATAACTGTGTGCCTGGTTAACCCTTAAAGCGGTGGCTTGTTTTGCCCTGCAGGCTGTCCTCCCACGCGGGCATATTCGGCAAAAACATGCCTCTCTTCAACCTTTCATATCTTCACTTCTACTTACCTCACGTGACTGAATGAAGTATCATTGTAAAGTACTTACCCTTAACTGTCCTTCGACGTTAAGTTGAAGACTATATAACCATTGCTGGAGCGAGTACGGAATATTGAAGTAGGATCACTGAAAGAACGTTACGTATTATAGACAGTTTTCCATCCCTAGTGGACTTCCCTTCTATGATTTAGTAATAAAGAGCATAACTTTTCTACAGTTTATGTGAAACACACCCAAACAAGCTTAACTTCCAGGCCTTCCCTTGGTGGGTGCTGTGGCCCCCATCTTGTGGATGAAATTCCCTGTAAGGTGAGAAGAGGTGGGTGTACATCTTGTCAAAGCTAACACAAGGCAGCACACAAGTCAAGGCAGCATGGCTGGGTAGTGTTGGAAAGAAAACACATGCTTACTTCACCACAAACAAAGGAAATCTGACGGCGCACCAAGTCAAAAAATGCTTGTTGAATGTTGTCCACACCGCGCCTTGAGCCCAGGCACCAGCTGTGACCCACTGTTGTCCACACCCGCGCTGTTAGGGTTAAACTCAATGTCAGCAGGACTTTGCATTTCAACATCATTATTGAATATTAACCCATAAAGGCCGACGATACCTCCCGCGTCTACCCCCCAAAGCCGCAGCAATCGTCTTAAAATCAACTCCTGCAGAATGACCTGGAAGCAATTTTAGCTGTAGTATTCATTTAAATACATCAGCATGTGAAATATTTTTGCTTAGCTCACCCTGGTTGCTTCAGAATAATCGCTGGTAGTTGGAGATTGTGGTGGCGTGCAACCCTCCGAGCTGGGCTAGACTGCTGAGGTGTCAGACTCGGTCCGTTGTGCGCCCAAGGCCTTTTCCCGGTCTATTATTGGCCTGTTTGTTTGTTTTGGACCCTCTGTGACAGTGGGGCAGTCACAGTGTGATATTTTTCAGGCGCAGGAGGACTGGCCGCCTGCATTGGACCCCCGCATAACTGACCCGCATGCATCATCTCCCGACATCATTGCAGCCTTTTTGGTCCCCTTGGACGTTTAGGGGCACCACGTGCAGAAGCAGCAGCCGTTGCTACAGCTGCCGCAGCACTCGTTGGCGTGGCAGAGGTGGTGGTCACTTTACTGGGGTCGGTCTATGGGACAGAGGTAGGGTGCGTGGGGGAGGTGGTGATGGTCCGGGGCGACAGTGTAGACATAAGCCTACTCCTCAAGCCAAATTAGCAGCGCTACTAATGTTAGCGCAGTTATGATACGCGCGTAAAGTAGCTGTCCCATAAGGGATCTATCGGCCTGCGGTGACGCAGTCCCATATGGGCCCTACCGGCCGGGACGGTTAAGTTGAGGGAGGGAAGTGACGGTGGAGGTTGTTTTGAAATGTATTGTTTGCTGCATCAGCACTGGACCACGGAAGGGGAAGCTTGTTTTGAAATGTATTGTTTGCTGCAGCACTGGACCACGGAAGGGGAAGCTTGTTTTGAAATGTATTGTTTGCTGCAGCACTGGACCACGGAAGGGAAGGTTGTTTTGAAATGTATTGTTTGCTGCATCAGCACTGGACCACGGAAGGGAAGGTTGTTTTGAAATGTATTGTTTGCTGCAGCACTGGACCACGGAAGGGAAGGTTGTTTTGAAATGTATTGTTTGCTGCAGCACTGGACCACGGAAGGGAAGGTTGTTTTGAAATGTATTGTTTGCTGCAGCACTGGACCACGGAAGGGGAAGCTTGTTTTGAAATGTATTGTTTGCTGCATCAGCACTGGACCACGGAAGGGAAGGTTGTTTTGAAATGTATTGTTTGCTGCAGCACTGGACCACGGAAGGGAAGGTTGTTTTGAAATGTATTGTTTGCTGCTGCAGCACTGGACCACGGAAGGGAAGGTTGTTTTGAAATGTATTGTTTGTTGCAGCACTGGACCACGGAAGGGAAGGTTGTTTTGAAATGTATTGTTTGCTGCAGCACTGGACCACGGAAGGGAAGCTTGTTTTGAAATGTATTGTTTGCTGCAGCACTGGACCACGGAAGGGAAGCTTGTTTTGAAATGTATTGTTTGCTGCAGCACTGGACCACGGAAGGGAAGCTTGTTTTGAAATGTATTGTTTGCTGCAGCACTGGACCACGGAAGGGGAAGCTTGTTTTGAAATGTATTGTTTGCTGCTGCAGCACTGGACCACGGAAGGGGAAGCTTGTTTTGAAATGTATTGTTTGCTGCTGCAGCACTGGACCACGGAAGGGGAAGCTTGTTTTGAAATGTATTGTTTGCTGCAGCACTGGACCACGGAAGGGGAAGCTTGTTTTGAAATGTATTGTTTGCTGCAGCACTGGACCACGGAAGGGGAAGCTTGTTTTGAAATGTATTGTTTGCTGCAGCACTGGACCACGGAAGGGAAGCTTGTTTTGAAATGTATTGTTTGCTGCAGCACTGGACCACGGAAGGGAAGGTTGTTTTGAAATGTATTGTTTGCTGCAGCACTGGACCTCGCAAGGGAAGCTTGTTTTGAAATGTATTGTTTGCTGCAGCACTGGACCACGGAAGGGAAGCTTGTTTTGAAATGTATTGTTTGCTGCAGCACTGGACCACGGAAGGGAAGCTTGTTTTGAAATGTATTGTTTGCTGCAGCACTGGACCACGGAAGGGAAGCTTGTTTTGTAATGTATTGTTTGCTGCAGCACTGGTCCACGGAAGGAAGCTTGTTTTGAAATGTATTGTTTGCTGCAGCACTGGACCACGGAAGGAAGCTTGTTTTGAAATGTATTGTTTGCTGCAGCACTGGACCACGGAAGGGAAGCTTGTTTTGAAATGTATTGTTTGCTGCAGCACTGGACCACGGAAGGGAAGCTTGTTTTGAAATGTATTGTTTGCTGCAGCACTGGACCACGGAAGGGAAGGTTGTTTTGAAATGTATTGTTTGCTGCAGCACTGGACCACGGAAGGGGAAGCTTGTTTTGAAATGTATTGTTTGCTGCAGCACTGGACCACGGAAGGGGAAGCTTGTTTTGAAATGTATTGTTTGCTGCAGCACTGGACCACGGAAGGGAAGCTTGTTTTGAAATGTATTG
This sequence comes from Eriocheir sinensis, assembly GCF_024679095.1. Lineage (NCBI taxonomy): Eukaryota > Metazoa > Arthropoda > Malacostraca > Decapoda > Varunidae > Eriocheir > Eriocheir sinensis. The sequence goes on along the minus strand of NW_026111535.1, from coordinate 247,070 downwards.
TTTGCTGCAGCACTGGACCACGGAAGGGAAGCTTGTTTTGAAATGTATTGTTTGCTGCAGCACTGGACCACGGAAGGGAAGCTTGTTTTGAAATGTATTGTTTGCTGCAGCACTGGACCACGGAAGGGAAGCTTGTTTTGAAATGTATTGTTTGCTGCAGCACTGGACCACGGAAGGGAAGCTTGTTTTGAAATGTATTGTTTGCTGCAGCACTGGACCACGGAAGGGAAGCTTGTTTTGAAATGTATTGTTTGCTGCAGCACTGGACCACGGAAGGGAAGCTTGTTTTGAAATGTATTGTTTGCTGCAGCACTGGACCACGGAAGGGAAGGTTGTTTTGAAATGTATTGTTTGCTGCAGCACTGGACCACGGAAGGGAAGCTTGTTTTGAAATGTATTGTTTGCTGCAGCACTGGACCACGGAAGGGGAAGCTTGTTTTGAAATGTATTGTTTGCTGCAGCACTGGACCACGGAAGGGGAAGCTTGTTTTGAAATGTATTGTTTGCTGCAGCACTGGACCACGGAAGGGGAAGCTTGTTCAGCGCTGGGAATGTGTCTTCAATGAATCAATTTGTTTACGCTTAAGTTTGCTCTCTCTCTCTCTCTCTCTCTCTCTCTCTCTCTCTCTCTCTCTCTCTCTCTCTCTCTCTCTCTCTCTCTCTCTCTCTCTCTCTCTCTCTCTCTCTCTCTCTCTCTCTCTCTCTCAAGCTTGACTCTGAATAAGAAAAAAAGTAAACAAATTGAATTAAATAAAAAAAAATCCCTCTTGTGTCGCTTGTGCTTCCCAACAAACAAACAAACAAACAAAAAATACATAAATAAAATAAATAAAAATAAATCCATAAAGGTGTTCATCTGATTTTTCTTCTTTCAATATAATTTTTTCTCCTTTTTTATTTGCTTTTTTTTTTCTTTTCATGAATTTATTACTATCTCAATTGTTTACACAGGCAGAAGAAGAAGAAGAAGAAGAAGAAAACACACAGAGAGAGAAGAGGAGGAAGAAGAAGAGGAAGGACTTGTAATATGGCAGACATCAAACCAATGGTGAGTGTTAAATATTTTGTCTTTTCTTCCCTCCTTCCTTCCTTCCTTCCCTCCTTCCTTCCTTCCTTCCTTCTTTCCTTCCTTCCTTCCTTCCTTCCTGGCTCTTGTATGGATGGGTAGATGCATACAGGTATGGGTGAGAGGGGCCTGGGGGTTAATAAGGATAAATCTGGGTGTAATTAAAGAGAGGAAGAGGAGGGGGGCTGTCTCTCTTCCCTGCCCTTTGATAGCATAGATGGATGAGCAAGTTCTGAGGTTAACCATTCCACAGCCTTCAGTCCAGGGTCTTGTAGTGCCTATAGGGAGGGTCTGGGGTCTGCTAAAACATGCTGAGTAATGCACAGTGGAGGCATTAGCAGAGGGGTGGTTAGGACAGTTTTTTTGGGAAGAAAGATCATTAACGAACAACAGAGAGAGTGGGGGATAGAACAGAGGGACACCACTGTGGACAGGTTTAGGGGCAGAGCAGTGACCGTCTTCCACAGCGGAGATAGAACAACTGGAAAGGAAACTGGAGAGAGAGAGAGAGAGAGAGAGAGAGAGAGAGAGAGAGAGAGGCCGAAGAACTGGGAAGGAAAAATAAATGTAAAGAAAAAAAAAGATTGAGATGAAATATGAATAAAATGTCATGAATATATGTGGAGTGTCTTGCTGGAATACACCACTCAAATATTACCCCAGTGTGCCCCAGTAATACCCCAATATTACCTGAAGGATGATGCCTCAGAGGACCCAAATATTACCCCAGTGTGCCCCAGTAATACCCCAATATTACCTGAAGGATGATGCCTCAGTGGACCCAAATATTACCCCAGTGTGCCCCAGTAATACCCCAATATTACCTGAAGGATGATGCCTCAGTGGACCCAAATATTACCCCAGTGTGCCCCAGTAATACCCCAATATTACCTGAAGGATGATGCCTCAGTGGACCCAAATATTACCCCAGTGTGCCCCAGTAATACCCCAATATTACCTGAAGGATGATGCCTCAGTGGACCCAAATATTACCCCAGTGTGCCCCAGTAATACCACAATACTACCTCTAGGATGCCTGTTACCCCATTTTCATCCCAATATTACCTCTGATACCAAAGTGCACCCAGTATTACCCTCAAAATTACCTCAAGGTGTCCCAGTATTACCTCAGTGATGCTCTAGTGAATGCAATATTACAGCAGTGTAGCTCAGTAGTACCCCCAAGGTGACCAAATATTACTTCAATATTGCTCCAAAATTACCCTGAAATACTGCAATATTACCTCACCAATATCCTAGTGGAGCAAGTATTACACCAGAGTATTCCATTATTGCTCTGATATTACCCTAGTGTGCCCCAATATTACCTCTTATTTCCAAATTTATCCCAATATTACCCAAATACACTTCAGTATTACCTCAACAATATCTCAATGAACCCAGCATAACACCAGAGTATTCCAGTATTACTCTGATATTACCCAAGTGTGCCCCAATATTACCTCTTATTCCCAAATTTATCCCAATATTACCCAAATACACCCCAGTATAACCTCAACAACATCTCAATGAACCACCAGAGTATTCCAGTATTGCTCTGATACCACTACCACTACTAACTTCCTCTGACTTGCAGGATGTGTGAAGAAGAAAAAGAAGAGGAAGAAGAAGAAGAAGAAGAAGACTCTGCTCACAAGTAAGAAATTCTGTGTCCCCGCTGTACCTCATTGGAGAAGGTAAGCCTGATTCATTTTTCTTTGAATTATATATTTCCTGATTCCTTCCACAGCTTTAAGGAAAGGCACGCGGGGGGCAGACACTTGTACTCACCTCACGTGACTGAAGGAAGTACTATCTCTGGAGAACTGGAGAACCATCCTTGAAAACCCGATACATTTAATAATATTGGCCTCTACCGTACATACTAATTAAATGTCATCCATTCCGTACCAACTGTCATGTCAATCTCAATGCAGCCTGAACCAGTCAGGGCAGTTGTATAGATGTATAGCATAGTCTCAGTTCACCTTCCCAGTGGTGCCTCCTTGCTCCTTGGCGCCTTTCTGAGCATACTTTGGTTACATGTGCCTTTGTTCCCTCTAAATCTAGTCTCCTTACATAGCCCTGCCTTCCTAACACTGCTGTCAACACGTTGCTGCTCTATGATAAAACAACTGCCTGGCTTGATTTTCTGGTTAAGGTCTATATTCTTATACATGTCTGGCTCCCATTACAACTATTTTTCAAGGCCTTTTTTACCTCTGGATGTAGTCTCCTTACATGAACTTGCCTTGCTAAAACTGATGTTAAGACTTTAGCATTACTGCTATAAAAAAAAAAAAAAACTGCTGCGTGCGTATTTATTTTTGGATCAAGGTCCAGATTTTTATGTATCAGGCTCCCATTACGACCATTTCCCAAGGCCACAGAGAAGGTTAGCTGGGTTCCCGTGGGTGGTTTTCCAGCTCAATCACCAGGGTTACAATACCGTCGGGGGCTTCGTGGTGCAGTGGTTAGCACACTCGGCTCACAACCAAGAGAGCCCGGGCTCAATTCCCAGGCAACTCCTACTACAAGAGGCTTTTTAAATAGGTGTACTTTGGTTCTAATTTGTTTAAAAATACTGGCCTAACCCCTAAAGGGTGGGGATGTACCATGAAATCACCACTTTCAAGGCTTAAAAAAATCACTTTCAGCCCTCTCTCAATTGTGCCCACACTGAAAGCTGTTTTGGGAGGAGGATGAGGCTTATGAGGAGTCGAGGTCACTGGCCGTGGACACTCGGGTGCAGAATCAGATGAGGAAGGTACAAAAACCTCTCCTCCTGCCATTGTTACAGTCACAGCATCACTGAGAGTCACGAAGGAGTTGTGTGGCAGCCCGGGAGTCACGCTGACCCTTAAATTCCCACGCAGACTGCAGAATTACGTAGGATTAGGCAGACTGCAACAACACATCACTCGCCCTTCACCTGGCAGCCAGAAAATACCATTCATCCACCCTTTAGGAAGTCCCCTGGCACACACCTTTAACAGGGCTTTCGTAGGAGTTTTTGGACATTTCCAGGGGTAGTTTAATGACTGGTGGTAGTTTAACCCTTCCCATGTATCCTGAATCTAAAAGAAACAGTCATTAGAACCTGATTAAACTTCTTTTTGGTCTTTGAAAGTAGTTGTAATGAGAGGCCGAACTGTTTGAGGGCCATAGGGTAGGCGGTGGCTGAGTGATTAGTGTGCTGGGCCAGCATTCACCACTCCATGGACAACGTTGATTTGAATCCCCACGCTACTACCTGGGATTTTTCAGTCACCGCTGAGTGGCCTAAGACTACCCACGTGCTGTCCTGAAGACAACCCATCAACCCTGACTCTAGAAGAAACCGTCCAAGTGAATCAAGAATGAGTTCCGGGGGGCAGCATGAGCCAAGCATAACTGCCGGCACTGTAAAAAAAAAGTTGCCTGCGCCATGACAGGCTTGGGCCAACCACCAGCTAGGCGCCTACCCTGAAGAAAGCCTACTGGCGCTATAGGCTGAGATGTCAAAAAAAAAAAAAAAGAAAGAAAGAAAATCTTTAAAAAGCCGTCCCAAAGACATTAATTTAACAGGGCCCTGGTGGTAGTTTAACCCTTGCACTGTACCATGAACCGAAAAAACACTCATTAGAACCTGACTGATCTTCGTTTCGGCCTTTGCAAGTAGTTGACGTGAGGGACCAAAGTGTCCGAGGGCCATATTTTTAAACATTTTGTCGCCAAAGCACACATATTTAGCAAGGCTTTCTTAGTTGTGGGCATTCCAGGGGTAGTTTTATGACTGGTGGTAGTGTGACCCTTCTAATGTACCACAAACCCTAGGAAAACGCTCATTAGAATAGATTAATCTCCTTTACGGCCTTTGAAAGTAGTTAACGTGAGGCGGAACCGTCCGAGAACACTGACCAAATATCAGTTGTACCGTGCCTTTCTATCTGTTCTTATCCATTCATTTAAGTCTTCTCTCTTAGGAAGGAAAGCTCAAATACGTACCATGAACCAGCACTTGACACTGGTAGACTCCTCTATGACGTTCCTTTTTCCTCCTCCTCTCATCTTCCTCCAGGTCTCTCCTCTCTTGATGATTGTAGATTCTTCTCCTTCCTCCTCCTCCTCCTCGTCTTTCTCTTCTATCTCAGTGTCTGCATTTATCTCTCATTTTAATTTTTCCTCCTCCCAGATGTCCATCTCTCCACCTCATCGTCTCCTCCATATTACCTCTCTCTACCTACCTTTGTTCCTTTTGTATGTAAATCTTTAATTTTTCCTTCTCTCATAGCCTTCCTCCCTCCACACATTCTCTCTCCACCTCTCGTCTCCTCCATTTTACCTCCCTCTACCTGTCTTTCTTCCTCTCGTACGTAAATCCCTCTCGTGTAAATCCTTTTTCTCTGTATTTATATTATCCCAGTTATTTCTCTGATTTCATTTCTCCACAGCTTTTAATATATATATACGAGGCTTCCGGAAGAGAAACTGTAAGGCACAGTGACCTATTGTTACGTAAATTAGTTTGTTAACATTCCCAGGACAGTTTACGGGACTTCCAGCCCTCCGTACACCCCATATAAGGGTGCTTTTCCCTTGCATTCATTCCTTGTTCTTTTTGTGGGAGGTTTTGTCTGCCTTTCCCAATGCAAACTAGAACATAATAGCTCTGTTAAGATGTAAAGTGCAAGGGAAAAGTGACTCCGTACACTATACACAAGGGTCTATGTTTCTTACGACACTTCTCTGCTGGATGCCTCAAATATTAATCTCTGTATACATATTCTTTTATTTTATCTTCCTATTATGTCTGCAAGCGCTCTCGTTTTTCCTGCTTGTAATGTTGTCTGTTCATCTTACTGTCTAAGGTGTATATATCTCATAGTAATCTTAAATATTCTTCAATATAATTGTTCTTTTATTTTTCATATGCCTGCAAGCTCTCGTCTTTCCACCCTCTCGTGTTGACCATATTTCTCTCTCTTGTCTAAGGTGTATATATATATATATATATATATATATATATATATATATATATATATATATATATATATATATATATATATATATATATATATCTCATAGTAATCTCTCATATATTCATCTCTGTACCATGTTCCTTTATGACTCCCTTGTTGCTATCATTGTGTCGCTCCCTCCCTGCTGAAGTGAGGTAAGCGCCATGAGGGTTCATCTTGAGGTATCACTTGCCTGGCATAGACCAACTATTCAGGCCTCATCAGACTAAAATTCAAAGATGTTGAGTCGTTATGGTGGATTTAAGTTCATTCTAATGCCTGGGAAAAGCGCAGAAACAGGGGAATCAGTTTCTTGTGCATATGGCTTGTCTCACATGAGCAGGGAGCGACACATTTGTAGGGGTCTGTTGTTCCTCCTCTCTCTCTCGTAACCTTTCTTCTCGTTTCTGTGATTTTCTCTGATTCTGAATTGTCTTTTTCTAGATGTCTGTCTGTTGTGTTATGACTTTGTCTTGTAAGGTAATGATTTCCCTTCATTTATACGGCTTTTTCTTGAACTTTTTTGACCTCATTACGTATATGCAATCTTTCGAGTTCTCTTATTTTTATAGACGTCTGATTTAGGTCTTGTTTAATGTTCTTGTGTTCCCTTCATTTCCGTTGCTTAACTATTTTGACCTATGTATGCAATCTCTCGTCATTCTCTCCTCTTAATAAGTTCTTCATCTTCCTCTCTCATAAGCTTATATTTCTAATGTTTCTTTCCTTGTTATACTTATAATATGATTTTTTTTGTGGTTTAAACTAGTTTCTCCTTGCTTAAATTTTAAAATGATCAAAGAAATCAGTTTATAGCCAAAAAATATATGAAAAATGGCTTTAAAATGAACAGAATTTGCCATAACTAGCAGTAAAAATAGCTTGAAAATCTGTACTAAGTCCATTATACTTCTTCGGGCGTCCGGAGATTTAGCACAATGGTTATTTGTAAAGTAAAACACAAGATACGTCCCTGATCTTTATTTTCACGAGATAGAAAGTTCACATCTCGCTAGCTAATACATAAGAATCCGTGGCAATCTTCAGAGTTGAACGATTCTTTTCTCTCGGCAGAATCGAGCGGTTGAGTGGACTCCATCTCTTGAGGGGCGGCTTCGTATCCCAGCGTGATCTCCTGCAAGGCATCCCAGCACACACCACATGCTCTGGAGGGGGAGAGAAAGTCAAGATGAATTGGCCTTGTCTTGGAGGAAATGTACTCTGTTTTGATTTTGCTCTCAATAAACATAGACCCTAAGATTTTTTTAATTATAAAACACCTGAACAGTTTGCAGTCTTTCTCCGGAGAGGCTTTGAATTATAATTGACTTAGGGACAAATCTAAGGTTAAAATTTCCAATTTTTTGCTTATTTCTGGCCAAAAGAGGCATATTTCAGATGAATTTCTGGAATATTCAAGCTATGTAACAGAAAATATATTAAGCATATAAAACAATTAATATAACAAAATAAAGACAGGGCAACATTAGCAGAGAATTCAAAAGCCATGATGAAGGGATGGTCTAAGTGAGCACAAAAGCCGAGAGGAACAGAAGTCAAACCGAGGCTAAAAGTAGAAATAATGAGGACAGAATAATAAATGAAACTGAATTGAAAACATCCATGTACACAAAAACGAAGGAGAAATCTAACAAAAGACGTCAAAATCTGAGAGCAAAGCCAATATTACAAAACTACCCAGCGTCCAGCCGAGAGGAGCATAAGGGACCTTGTATATATTATAAGCAAGGTTCGGAAGTCTTGAAATGTGTTCTGGGAGGGAAACTTAACCCCTAGTTTACTGAATAACTGGTCATTTGATCCCTCTTAGCAGGACACACTGAGGAGGAATGGATTGATGGTTATGACATGGAACGATTATATGTATAGAGAGGAGAGAAAGTGAGGAGGAGGAGGAGAATATGAAATGAAGAGAAGTAAAAGGGAAGAGACAAAGATATAGAGGAATACGAGAGAAGGAATATCTATCAGGGAGAAGGAAAAAATAAGATGAGGGAGAGGAAGGGGCAGAAATGGCAGTAGAAGGGAGGAAGGATGAACAGCAGGATGGAAGAGTCACCACAGCCCAGCCGACCCCATAAGGTACAGTATAAAGACCCTTGTTAACGAGAGGAAAAAAATCAATGAAATTACAAGGAAATTAGTGATGAGAACATAATACAGAAAGATTATTGTTATGTGGATTATTATGACCTCTGCTGGGACGTGCAGGCCTATATAATTTAATAATCACACCACTGCCTTCACACACACTCGGACCTACATATAACTAACTAATGAATGAACTAATTGATTAACTACGTGTGATGACTGCTTACTAACTAATGACTCAATAAACTAATTAACTAATGAATGAACTACTAAACTAACTAATAAATGAACTTATTGATTAACTACGTGCTATGACTGCTTAATAACTAATAACTCAATAAACTAATTAACCAATGGATGAACTAACTAACTAGCTAACTGACTAACAGGAGGCTACCGTAACTCAATACAAGCTTAGGTTAGTATTCACAGATGTTTCCGCTCCTCTCATCAACTGTTTCCAAAGGCCGAGAAGATGAGTGAAGTTCTACTGAGTGTTATTGTAAGTTCATGGTAGAGAAAAACGGTCACACTACCACCAGGGTCATTAAGTTAGCCCTGGAAATGCCCTAAACTCCTACGAAAACCATGTCAAATGTGTGTTTCTGAGGTTCACGGTTCAGAAGAATGGTCACACTATCACCAGGGTCATTAAATTAGCCCTGGAAATGCCCTAAACTCCTACGAAAACCATGTCAAATGTTTGTTACTTAGGTTCATGGTACAGAAGAAGGGTCAAACTACCACCAGGGTCATAAAACTACCACTGAAAGTAACCAGAAATCTTATGAAAGCCGTGTCAAATGCTTGTTTTTTGAGTAAACTGCCCTGGCCAAAAAATTTCCACTTATCCCCAGACTGAAATGAACGTGGAGCCTCCGAGCCTTTGGCCTAAACCTTTTTGGTGTGACCAGCGATAGTCTCAGTATCCTCGGTGTTGTTCGTTTAGGCAAAACACTTACATCACACGTTTGGAGTTTTATGTGTTCACTGCCGTCTGAGTCCTTTAGGATTGGTCCAACCTGCCATACAATAAGGTGGTTACAAGGGAGATCTTTTAAGGCCATGGATAAACCTGTGCGCCTTGATTCTCCCCTGGGCAAAAGCTCTTTCCATGGTATCTGTGTCTGCCAGCGACACCACACCATTCCAAGATAACACAATGAAGCAAATTCAGGTTTACAGGGGAGGGAAAAGTGTCGGTGTGATAGTAGGGAGTCACGAAAACCCTCAGTGAACCACAATGCACAGTCCCATACACATAGCTGGGCGTTATCAAGATGAGTTATCGCGATACTTTATCGCTGATAACAAAATCGGGTTATCGACCTTCCGCTACTTATTTAAATATATATCGGTATCTTCGTTACTTTTGTAACCAAACTAGCGATAATCGCTACTTTTTCCGCCTCTCAGAAAAAAAATCATGTCTTCCTACTGCGCATGCGTGACCCGGTGTTGTATGAAAAATCTTCGGGGTATGAAATATCTTCGGTGAAGATATTTCATACTTAGATCATCAACATTAAAATACTCGGTTATTTTTTTGTTACTCAAAAATCAATATATCAAAGACAAAAATAATTTAGCTTTGCCCAAATAATGATTATTCACTGCCTCAAATTTGATATTCCATATTCGTTTGTGAGCATGCCATGGTATTGAAGGCACCTTGTGTTGTGTTATTTGGTGTCCCATCGTCAAAAGCTGGCGCTTTTGTTTACAAACACTGGTCTCTCATGAACCGCACATGCTCTGACCAGTAAGCGTAGAACTGTACAGTCTCACAAAGCTTTTTAACTCATTAAGAGTTGCTGGAAAGCTGAATCAGACATACAGTACCACCATCCTCGCTGTTTCTAAAACGACACTCTGTACATCTAAATACAACTTGTACAGAGTGTCGTTCTAGAAACAGCGAGGATGGTGGTAGTGGTTCTGTATGTCCAATTCAGCCTTCCAGCAACTTTTAATTACGGTTAAAAAGCTTTGTGAGACTGTACAGGCTTGCTGGTCTGAGCATGCGCAGTTCACGAGAGACCAGTGTTTGTAAACAAAAGCGCCAGCTTTTGACGGTGGGGACGCCAAATAACAACACCGGTTCAGGCGTTTCTAGTATTACCGTCCGTGTCAACGTGTGGTTTTCAGGTTTTGTCAGTTTTCAAAAATACAGATAATGAAATTTTGAATTCATCTATGTTTTTCTATCTGAAATACCAATATAGTATCATTTTCACCTATCGGACTTATCGCTAGCTAGTATCGGAATTGTGGATTTATATCGGGTATCAGTTATCGGTTATCGCCTATATTTGTGTCTCCAGTTAACGAATATCGATTATCACCGATAAGGTTTTTCATTATCAGTTATCGGTTATCGGGAATAAGGTTTTATGTTATCGTGCCCAGCTATGCCCATACATATCAGTCCCTAATGCCACCGTGGGTTGCGACGTCTGCCTGGAAGGGCCTACAGTCAAACCATTTCAAATAGTTCATTTGGGCATTGACTTCCTTGGGTCCTTTCCTCCCTCTGCTCTGCCACACAGTCCCAACACCTATTTTTCCCTCTCATATGTTACCTATAGATAACATAGGAGAGGAAGGGAATCTGAATCAAACGCCCAAAAGGACTATTTGAAATGGTTATACTATAGTTGTTTCATCCTTATTCTCTACCATGAACTAAAAACACACATTTGGCAAGGCTTTCATGGGGGTTTTGTTTATTTCCAGGGGTAGTTGTGTGACCCTGGTGGTAGTCTGATCCTTCCTCTGTATCATGAACCTGAAAACACAGATTTGGTAAGGCTTTCGTGGGAGTTTTGAACATTTCCAGGGGTAGTTTTGTGACCCTGGTGCTAGTTTGACCCTTCTTCAGTAGCATGAACCTAAAGAACACTCACTGGAACCTGACTGATTCCCTCTTTGACCTTTAGAAATAGCTGATGTGAGAAGCGAAAGAGTATACCAGCCTAATTCATGATGAAATTAGTGTCAATGCAAACCCCACAAGACTGGCGCAAAGTCATCATTATCTTTAATGGTGAAGGCCTCAGTTATCGCCAAATAGCACAGCCAATTGGTGTGTCCATCTCTAACATAGCACGATGAATGGGTCTGCAGATATGTGGCCACAGGCTCCACTAGTGACAGGCCTCAAAGCAGACTTAACAGTGTAATTACCATAGGGGTGCATGCACTCATTACCAAATAAATACTTCCCATCCTCATATATTGTATATATGTAACCATAATGATGCAGTATGTGGTTTACGTATTAATTCTGGCATATAATTCTGTATACTTTTACTGGCAATTATGCTTCTAAACTACCACCTGGCACTATCATTCCCTCAACTGAATAAGAATGAGGTCAGCCACAGCATTTAAACTGCCTGACAATGGTCCCCAAGCACACACACATTCATCATGGCTTTAGTAGGAGTTGTGGGCTTTTCCATGGGTGGTATCTTGACCCTGGTGGGAGTCTGACAAGACTCTGTACCATTAACTCAAGAATTGCTCCTGAGAACACATTTTGCCTTTTTTTGGCATTTAAGAATAACTGATGTGAGAGTCGGAAGAGTCCAAGAATAGCGATCAATGTCCTGAGTGGAGTGGCTTACATAATAATTGTATCCACACCACAGTCTCATAATGATTGTCAATAATTTATGTAATGCATTGATGACCTATTGTCAGTGACTCAGAACTGAGTTAGTTAGCACCAGAATGGCATCTTGCATATGAACAACCACCCTTGTGGTGAAGAATTATCACCCCAACCAATTATTATAGTACGCTTACGTCAACGATATATTTCCAGCACAGAATATGAGCAATGCATTATCTAGATCAAGCGTCAAGGCTCATCAGTGCACATGTGATCCTGAGTCACTGGCACCTCACTCCTTCATTGAGTATGAGTACACAGGGCTAACACGTTCTACACAGGGAGAAGTGTCTCACAATTGTTGGTCTGTGTATCTCAGAATGGCTGGGATGCTTACAGTGTTGGAGAAGTTTTTGGTGAGTGTATCTAAGGGAGCTTCACCCTGCCTGCCTGTTTGAGGTGGCCATGTCTACCTGGTGGTCCCAGTGTGGTGCTGAGTCTCTCCCCTGATTTGGTTTGTCCCATCCTGATCTGCACATGGCAGAAGCCAAATTTTAACTATGACTGAGTAACTAAGTGTGAAGAAGTATCAAGGAGGACCTAAAAAGCGATGCAAAGTGGAACAAATCAAAAGAATAAGCGGAGGGATTGTTGACATTCTAGTTATATACATACATACATACATACGTCATCACTTACTTTGATAAAAATATAAATAACATTGTAAACAAAGCCCGGACAAACCAAATCAGGTGGATGAGGCTTAACGCCATACCAGGGCACAGCTACATGGCCAGCAGCTGTGCCTTTGCTATCTATTAACCCGGTAGCAGCAACGGGACAAATTTGTGGCTTTACCACGTACCAGCGATGGGCCAAATTTTTGCCATGATATAAATCCCCCTAAATAGATGATGCGTAAACTGATCACAAATGCATTGACACATATTATGAAATGGTTTGTGTGAGTGATGATTTTTTCTCATTATTCTCGCTTAGAGGGAGCGGCCTTTAGGAACCATGATCCCCGCAGCTACCACCGGGTTAATGCCCTAGCCACACCACACCACCCATCAGATCCAGCCATGCTAAACACCACACCCCACATCAGACCTGCCACACCCAGCCACACCACACCCCATATCTACACCACCCAGCCAAGCCACACCACACCCCATATCAGACCGTGATAAACCACACCACACTGCATATCACACCCAGCCACACCACACCCCATATCTACACCACCCAGTCAAGCCACACCACACCCCATATCAGACCGTGATAAACCACACCACACTGCATATCACACCCAGCCACACCACACCCCATATCAGACCGTGATAAACCACACCACACTGCATCACACCCAGCCACACCACACCCCATATCTACACCACCCAGTCAGGCCACACCACACCCCATATCAGACCGTGATAAACCACACCACACTGCATCACACCCAGCCACACCACACCCCATATCTACACCACCCCGCCAAGCCACACCACACTGCATATCACACCCAGCCACACCACACCCCATATCTACACCACCCAGTCAAGCCACACCACACCCCATATCAGACCATGATAAATCACACCCAGCCACACCACACCCCAAATCTACACCATGATAACACCACACCCCATATCAGACCATGATAAACCACACCCAGCCACACCACACCCCATATCTACACCACCCAGTCAAGCCACACCACACCCCATATCAGACCATGATAAATCACACCCAGCCACACCACACCCCATATCAGACCATGATAAATCACACCCAGCCACACCACACCCCATATCTACACCACCCAGTCAAGCCACACCACACCCCATATCAGACCATGATAAATCACACCCAGCCACACCACACCCCATATCTACACCACCCAGTCAGGCCACACCACACCCCATATCAGACCGTGATAAACCACACCACACTGCATCACACCCAGCCACACCACACCCCATATCTACACCACCCAGTCAAGCCACACCACACCCCATATCAGATCATGATGAGCCACACCACACCAGCAACATCACACCACACCTCATAATAGATCCTAGCACACCACACATCACACCACATCCCCCATCACAGCCAAGAACATCAAACCACATAGCGCACCCAGCCACACCAGAGCCCACATACCATCCGGCCACACCCTTCACACCATGTTACACTAAACGTCACAGCTATATTAATACCCTATATCACTTGGCACTTACATATAGCAGTCAGTGACACTCTATTGCATTAGTCTTCCATTATGAACCATCTTGGTTGAGTAGATTATCTCACTATATACAAAAACTATGGTTAGTCTACTCCTGAAAACCTTCTCTCTCTCACACACACACACACACACACACACACACACACACACACACACACACACAATCCTCTAGGGCAGGGGTTGGCAAGCTTCACAGTGCCAGGCAGGGCCAGAGACAGCTTCTAGGTGCACTGGAGTGCCAAGGAGAACCCAAAAGTGACTGTACAAAAACTTTATAGATAATTATCAGGCACACAGTGGCTAGATTACAAGAAATTTATTAAAAACCATGCACATCAGAGTGCAGACAACAGTTTTATCATATTAGTGGGATGGTTGGTGCCACGGAGAAGTGACTCAATGTCTGGATTGACTGATGAGGTGGTCACTCAGCTGGGAGTGTATGTGAGACTTTGTATATTTCATTTTTGAAAAGAGTTGTTCACAACATTACCAAACATGGCAACGATGCGTTTTACATGCTTAATGTATTTGAGAGAAGGGAGTTCAAGTTCACGGAAGAAGAGGTGCGGTACCTTGCCTTCTGCTCCTCATTACACAAAGTTGCGGGCCAGATTGTTATACACATATCAAGCAGGGTGACGGACCATGAGTTCCGTCTCTGGCCCGTGGGTTGGAGGTTGCCGACCCCTGCTCTAGGGCACAAGCTTTCCATATTTTTGATCACCCAACAACACTTACATATCTTTTTCTCTTTAAAATATTTTAACATGGGAAATGGTGTGTACGGAAAGCAGAAGACAGTAAAAGTAATGAACAGTGTGTGTGTGTGTGTGTGTGTGTGTGTGTGTGTGTGTGTGTGTGTGTGTGTGTGTGTGTGTGTGTGTGTGTGTGTGTGTGTGTGTGTGTGTGTGTGTGTGTGTGTGTGTGTGTGTGTGTGTGTGTGTGTGTGTGTGTGTGTGTGTGTGTGTGTGTGTGTGTGTGTGAGCTCAAGGGCAAAAAAAAAGGAAACAATAGTGAAAGAAAGCCTGCAACTCACTGCTCCTATAGAAAAGCATTCAGAGAAGTGGCCAAGAGAGGTCAATTTCGAGAGAAGAGGTGTCCTGATACCCTCCTCTTGAAAGAGTTCAAGTCATAGGCAGGAGGAAATACAGATGAAGGAAGATTGTTCCAGAGTTTACCAGCGTGAGGGATGAAAGAATGAAGATGCTGGTTTGGACAGTAAACGGATGAGCTAGAGTAGAAAGTCGAGTGGAGTGGGGCCATAGGATGGGGGGAGGCATGCAGTTAGCAAGTTCAGAAGAGCAGTCAGCATGAAAATATTGATAGAAGATAGAAAAGCAACATGACGGCAGAATTTAAGAGGTAGAAGACTATCAGTGAGAGGGGAGTAGATGAGACGAAGAGCCTTAGACTCCACTCTGTCCAAGAGAGCTGTGTGAGTGGAGCCTCCCCACACATGAGATCCATACTCCATATGAGGGCAGACAAGGCCCCTGTATATGGATAGCAACTGTGTAAGGGAGTGGAACTGGCGGAGACGATACAGAACGCCCAACCTCAAGGAAGCTGATTTAGTGAGAGATGTGAAGTTTCCAGTTAAGGATGTTTAGTGCTGAAGAAGGTGACAGCTGAGTGTTGTCAAAGATTAGGGGATGTCATTTCAGGATAATTTTAGCCGAGGCTCAACTTTTGGTCTCACCTGTAGTTTGTTCTTCACATCCTGGGTGACTGAAGATGATGGAGCAGTCAGGCTCCCCAGGGATGATCAGGCTGACTGGAGGTGGACTGCAGAGGAGAGGAGGGAGGGATGGGTTGTTGGGATGGGACGGGAAACTCTGGGAGGGGAGAATGTGGCTGGCACTGAGGGGAGGAGGGAGGGATGGGTTGTTGGGATGGGACGGGAGACTCTGGGAGGGGAGAATGTGGCTGGCACTGAGTGGAGGAGGGAGGGATGGGTTGTTGGGATGGGACGGGAGACTCTGGGAGGGGGATATGTGGCTGGCACTGAGGAGGAGGGAGGGATGGGTTGTTGGGATGGGACGGGAGACTCTGGGAGGGGAGATTGTGGGTGGCACTGAGGGGAGGAGGGAGGGATGGGTTGTTGGGATGGGACGGGAGACTCTGGGAGGGGAATATGTGGCTGACCGCTCTTCTGAACTTGCTAACTGCATGCCTCCCCCTCCCACGCCCTCACCACACTCGACTTTCTACTCAAGCTCATCCCTTTACTGTCCAAACCCCTTACGCACGAGTTAACCAGCATCGTCACTCTTTCATCCCTCACACTGGTAATCCATTGAACAATCTTCCTTAATCTGTATTTCCTCCTGCCTATGACTTGAACTCTTTCAAGAGGAGGTTATCAGGACCTCTCCTCCCGAAATTGACCTCTCTTTTGGCCACCCCTCTGAACGCTTTTCTATTGGGGCAGTGAGTTGTGGACTTTCTTTCATTACTATCTCCTTTTTTTGCCCTTGAGCCGTTTCCTTTGCTGTAGAAAAAAAATCCCAATATGGATTTCTTCCCCTTCAGGACTCATTTGAAGGGAGGAGAACATACAGCAACAAGACACAAGGAGCAGGTTCACAGGAAACAAAGAAGTTCAGCCGCAGCTCTCACACTTGGAGCTGAAGAAGAGAAAGATCTTGTGGATTGGTATAAGGAGAATGAATTCTTATACAACAGTGAGAAGGCTGACTTCAAAAACCAAAATAAAAAGCAAGAGCCTTTCAAGTAAAGGCTGAACAGCTGTGCATCTGCAAACCAAGATCAACTCTGAGAGATAGAGTCGGGAGGAAAAAAAACAAGCCCTCTGGTGGTCTCACACACAGGGAAATGTGTATCATGAAGAACTATGGCTTCATTGCCAAGTACGTACATGAGGAAGGTCACAGAAGGCAAGTGGCCAAGCACTGCCCACCAAGTGAAGAATATGGCTGCTGAAGGGATGGATCATGAAACAGCAGCCATCAAGAGTGACTCTGAACTCGTGTTTCATGAGGGGAAACAAATGGACCCAGCCACTTGGAAGAGATTCAAGGTAATTGATAAACATGCATATATATATATATATATATATATATATATATATATATATATATATATATATATATATATATATATATATCTATATATATATATATATATATATATATTATATAATAATGTATGGATTTGAAGAGCCTCAGCAGGAGGGCCAGCTGCACGTCATCTCATCCTTCCTCCGCACCAAGCTAAGTGTACCGTGTATCGTTAGTGTAGCCAGGTCAGATTAGGTTCTGTAGGTGCACGGAGACGCGCTAGGTCAGTTTGCGTGTGTGTGGTGGAGTTTTCTGTTCTTTTGTTGTAATAAAGTTGTGCATAGTTGTACACACCTTATCAGTTAACCTTTGTGTACACTGAGGGTCCTTGCCAGACCCATAAGGAGATATAATTAAGAACAATACAGATGATTTGAGGTCCTTTGTGTGTGTCGTGGTCACCACGAGGCTTCCTACAGAGATCAAGCTCCGTGTTGGGAGGCCTGTACGAACACAGAGAACATAAGAACATAAGAACATAAGAACGCAGGAGTCTGCAAGAGGCCGGTAGGCCTGTACGAGGCAGCTCCTTTGACCCTAAGCTCCCGTGTATCTAACCCCACCTATTATCGCTGTCCATGAATTTATCTAGTCTATTTTTGAATGTGACAATTGTATTGGCACTCACCACATGACTGCTAAGCCTATTCCACTCATCCACCACCCTGTTAGTAAACCAATTTTTGCCTATGTCCCTGTTGAATCTGAATTTATCCAGTTTAAACCCGTTACTTCGTGTCCTACCCGGTTCTCTTACCAACAAAACCTTATGAATGTCTCCCTTATTAAAGCCCTTCATCCATTTATAAACCTCGATCATGTCTCCACGCACCCTTCGCCTTTCTAGAGAATGCAAGTTTAACTGTTTGAGTCTTTCCTCGTATGGCAAGTTTCTCAACCCCTGAATCATCTTAGTCATCCTCCTCTGCACCGATTCTAACATTTTGATATCCATTCTATAGTAGGGTGACCAGAACTGAACCGCATAGTCAAGATGAGGTCTAACTAATGCTAAATATAGTTTGAGGAAGACTGGGCTTCTGTTGCTTACGCTCCTTGAAATAAATCCCAGTACCCTATTAGCTCGATTTCTAGCTTGAATGCATTGTGCCCTTGGACGGAGATCAGAGCTCACTAAGACCCTAAATCCCTCTCGCTTTTAGACCTACTTATGAGAGTGTCATTTAAGCAATAGTTATGTGAGGGTTGTTCCTACCTACACTCAGAATACTGCACTTCCCTACATTGAACTCCATCTGCCATTTATCCGATCATATAATCTGTTGAGTTCACCTTGGAGAATACTAGCGTCCTGATCCGACTCAATTACTCTACCGATCTTCGTATCATCTGCAAATTTACTAACATCACTACTAATTCCTGTGTCTAAGTCATTGATATAAATAATAAACAAAAGTGGACCTAATACCGAACCTTGTGGGACCCCACTCGTAACACATCCCCAGTCAGATATTTTACCATTGATTTGCACTCTTTGCTTCCTATTGCTAAGCCACGCCTTGACCCAGTTCAAAACTTTACCCTCTACTCCGTGAGCCTGTAATTTAAGCAACAGTCGTTGGTGAGGAACTTTGTCAAACGCTTTACTAAAATCAAGATAGATTACATCATAATTTTCATCTCTGTCAACCGCCTCAAATACTTTATTGTAGAAGGACAAGAGATTGGTGAGGCATGACCTACCTTTTGTGAACCCATGCTGCGAGTCGTGAATTAAGCTATGTTTCTCTAAATGCTCCCGAATGTTCCTGGCTATTATGGACTCCAGCATCTTCCCTATAACCGATGTTAAGCTAATTGGGCGATAGTTTGAAGCAACTGACCTGTCCCCCTTTTGAAAATCGGCGTCACATTAGCTACTTTCCATAGGCTCGGCACATAGCTAGTATTTACCGACATCTTAAAGATGTCGGTTAGTGGGTCACTGATTATATCACCTAGCTCCTTTAATACCCTCGGAAATATCCCGTCAGGACCTGGCGACTTGTTCTTCTTAAGCTTATCTATCTCATCCTGAACTACTTGCCTGGTAATGATTATATCCCTCAATTTATCGCCATCCCCGCCCTCGTACACCTGAACTCTTTCCGGTATAGTCGTTCGATCCTCCTGTGTGAATACTGAAAGGAAGTAGTCGTTCAACAATGTGCTCATATTTTCGTAATTTTCTACTAGCTCCCTGTGTTTGTTTTCAGCGGTCCAATTTTCTCCCGTGTTTTGTTCTATACATCTGAAAGAAGCCCTTAGGATTACTTTTCTCCTCATTTGCTACTTTGATCTCATAGTTCTTTTGTGCTATCCTGGTGTTTTCTTAACTAATCTAGATAGTTCGACGTACCGGCCCCTGAGATGTGTTTCCCCATTCTTTATTTTCTGATAAACTCTCTTCTTTAACCCAATCTCGTGATTTAGTCCACGAGTCATCCACTTAGGATCATTGTTTTCTTTTCTAAGTGTTCGCTGTGGTATATGCTGTTCTTGCCCCTCTACTATTACTCTAACTAAATTATTGTAAGACATTTCTACCTGGTTCTCCTGGCTCTCAATCCGCAGTTCTGGCCCTCATGAATCCCTAAATTATCCAAGTTAACCCCTTCAAGATGTCTTCGAAGAACCTCGTAGTATGCTCTTCTAAAATCTGTCACTAACACAGGGTTTGGATCACGGGTTAACGCACAGTCTAACCTAAAACGAACCGTTCTGTGATCACTATTTCTAACTCTCCCCACCTCCAACTCACATGTAGCAAGTTCCCATTATTGGTTAGGACTAAGTCTAATATGTTATCTCCTCTGGTAGGCTCAGTAACTACCTGCTTAAGGAAATTATCTTGTATAACTTCAAGAAAGTCCTCGGCTTCCAGGTCACCCACTAGATCTTCCCAGTCTATATTCCTATAATTAAAGTCCCCCATTACGCAGACATTTCTACTCATACTCGCCCTGCCAATCTCCTGTAGTAATATACTCGTGTCCTGCCTGTTAAGGTTGGGTGGCCTGTATATAACTCCTAGAGTTAGTTTTTCTTTCCCTTTGTAAACGTGCTTACTACACTTTTGCCAGTAGTACACCTCTTCGTGTCTCTTGACGCACCACAGGGATCATCCCTTGCTGGCTAGTTTCACCTTTTGAGCTCACACACTGTTTAATCAAAATTTTCTCCCTTAACACTACGGCTATATTGCCAAGTACATGAGGAAGGTCTCAGAAGGCAAGCAGCCAAGCATTGCCCACCAAGTGAAGAATATGGATGGGTTGTTGGGATGGGACGGGAGACTTTGGGAGGGGAGAATGTGCCTGGCACTGAGGGGAGGAGGGAGGGATGGGTTGTTGGGTGGGGAGGGAGTCTCTTGGAGGGAGGTTAGGGTGCCATGAGGAAAGGTCCCCGAGGAAGAGGGTGTCTCCAGGCTCTGTTTCTCAGCTGGCCTGTCGTGGTGTTTGGGGAACCTGTGGAGATAAATAAACTATGATGGTCTCCATGGTCACATTAGTTTTGCAAGAGCCCATTAACCCTTTGACTGTGGATTTCCTCCAAGAAGACCTCACCAAGCTACAGGATTGGAGCAAAAAGTGTCTGCTACAATTCAATGAAGAAAAATGTAGAGTTCTGCACCTTGGGAGTGGATGTCCAGCACACCAATACCACATGGGAAACACTCCACTATCCACCACAGAGCCAGAGAAAAACGTGGGAGTATAGGTTATCAGGCTATCAGTGAAGGCAAAATCCCTGACAATCGCAGTGGAGGGGTTAAAACATCAAGTGTATGACAAGAGCAGTGGTTTCAATAGATATTTCCTCCTACAACTAAGACCCTTAGGAATAATGATAAGCCAGAACAAATACCCTTGGGAAGCCCTGTGGAGGCGGAGGCAGAAAAATGTGAAGACAACCACCCGGGAGCAAGGAGACCACCACCGTCAGGGGAAAGCAGGGACCTGAAAAATAAAAAAAATATTAGGGAAAGAAAGAAAACCAAAGGAAAGGACAGCAGAAAAAGAGAAAGGAAGGAAACTGGTTGGCATTATAAGACACTTCGGCTAATCACATCAGCTATTTCTAAAGGTCAAAGAGTGGGTCAGTCAGGCTCCAATGAGTGTTTCTTTAGATTCATGGAAGGGTCAAACTACCACCAGGGTTATAAAACTACCCCTGGAAATGCCCACAACTCCTAGGAAAGCCTTTTCAAATCTGTGTTTCTTTAGATTCATGGTACAAAAGAAGGGTCAAACTACCACCAGGGTCATAAAACTACCCCTGGAAATGACCACAACTCCTAGGAAAGCCTTTTCAAATCTGTGTTTCTTCAGGTTCATGGTACAGAAGAAGGGTCACACTCCCACCAGGGTCACAAAACTACCCCTGGAAATGCCCACAACTCCTAGGAAAGCCTTGTCAAGTATGTGTTCTTGGGCGGGGAAATGTCTTATACTACGAGCCTTTATCCCAAACAAGTTGTTGAGACTCAGGGCAATATCCAGACATTTATATTACTGATTTAATGTTTAATTAGACACTGGAAACAAGTTGCAGTAATAACCAAAAGCTTGTAATTAGTTCCTCCCCATTAAAAAGACTCATTTAGCAGCAACTTTTCCCCCACTACTAGTTCTGAATTTATTGTGTCGGTAGAATAGGTATTATGGTGACATCTTTTATCTGGCGGCTTTGGTGGAGTGAACACTGCTGCCACGTTTCCTAAGCCTGCAATACTGCCTCTGTGTGTGTGTGTGTGTGTGTGTGTGTGTGTGTGTGTGTGTGTGTGTGTGTATTGCTTTGCTTCACTGGATGTATCCTACTATAATACAGAGGCTGAGCTGCCGTGGTGTCTGGGCCAGGGATGCAAAGTGGCACGCTGCACATGTGACGGGTTCAGGCCGGGTAGACACTCACGATCAAGTGATTTAATGTATTATATTTTCTTATTAAAAACTGGCTTATTTTTACTGTTATTCCTTCACATTATATTATATTTATAGTTGTGAAAGTACTTGTCCCCCTCAAAACTAAAGTAAATGTCAAAAGTATGTGGCAGCTTTTTTGAGAACTGGCATCCGAAGCTCTGCCGGGTCAGGCTGGGTCACTGTCAAGTGCTGCCGCTCACCACTGGCTTAGTTTTTATTCTTTTTAAGAAATTTGTTTATTTTTACTTGTATTCCTTCTCAGAACATTCTAAAAAAATAAATGTGAAAATACCTTCCACCCAAGAACTAAAGTGAAAGCCAATAACACGTGGCAACATCTTTTTAGGAACACTGTAAATTATGTGTGCCATGTTTTCCTTATTGGTGCATAAATATCTTATGCATAACAAGTTTACTGTTCTTTGTAATGCTTAAGAGGCCATGGCCTGGGAGGCGTGGCACCAGTGTTCATGAGGGAAGTACTGTTCTTTGTAATGCTTAACAGGCCATGGCCTGGGAGGCGTGGCACCAGTGTTCATGAGGGAAGTACTGTTCTTTGTAATGCTTAAGAGGCCATGGCCTGGGAGGCGTGGCACCAGTGTTCATGAGGGAAGTACTGTTCTTTGTAATGCTTAACGGGCCATGGCCTGGGAGGCGTGGCACCAGTGTTCATGAGGGAAGTACTGTTCTTTGTAATGCTTAACGGGCCATGGCCTGGGAGGCGTGGCACCAGTGTTCATGAGGGAAGTACTGTTCTTTGTAATGCTTAACAGGCCATGGCCTGGGAGGCGTGGCACCAGTGTTCATGAGGGAAGTACTGTTCTTTGTAATGCTTAACGGGCCATGGCCTGGGAGGCGTGGCACCAGTGTTCATGAGGGAAGTACTGTTCCTTGTAATGCTTAACAGGCCATGGCCTGGGAGGCGTGGCACCAGTGTTCATGAGGGAAGTACCCGCGCCATTACACCAAAGCCTCCATAGAAGAGATGGCGCACCAGAACTAAATGACGTCACCACCACCACCACCTCCATCTCAACCACCACTCACCACAAACAAACAAACAAACATTCCTAATACACACGCACCACCCCCTAAAAAATCCTGGGTCACCCGCAGCCAGCCATCACTAAATGGTTGACATTTCAATGCCCGTTGTGCACCTGCCGCCGCCGCCGCCGCAAAATATCGTGCAGAGGCTCAACTTGCTTACTGTTTCTACATTTCACTCAGTGGTCACCAACATCACAAGAGGACAAACTACAACAAAAACAGGCAAATGAATGTTTTCCCTGCTGTGTATTCCCCAGTATGCATGATTATTGAACGTCAGAGCAACTTATTTCTGCCAGGAGGTATTTCTCTCAGCACTGAAACACGCATAGTGGACTGCCACTGCCACGTCCCGTCCTGCGTTAAGTATTTCCGGTGCCCACACTGCGTGCCCAATAAATTCAAACTAACTAAACCTAACTCTAGGTATGCCATTTGTTATGTATTTGTCTATCTGTATGGTCAAGCAGATAAAGTTCAGTATTTTAAAACTGTAGTGAGTGCATTTTTTCAGCAAACCACAAAACCAGTACATAAAATTATGTTTGTCAAGGGTTGCCCTGAAATATGTGTAAAATACGCGTCATAACGTCCCTCCCCCTTCCTCCTGCCTTCACCAGCATCTGTCAGTCATGGCAGGCCAGAGAAATTTTAGGGTTGCCACCTGTTCCTTAAAACATGGATTCATTCTGTATTGGAGAATGGGATGTTGCATTCCTTATATTTTTAAGCTCAAGGTGGCAGCCATAACTGAGACTCTATTCCCATTGTTTTCCACTTTGAGCACTCTTGTCTTGCAGCGAACAAAGGGAACCCACGCTCACGTCTTTGACCTGTACAAAGAGATTCGCCAGTCCTCGTCGAGACTAACTTGGTCGGCTAGGCTGACGTCAGGGGACAGAGTAGTCTATCGGCATCCATCCCTCCCCTCCATGAGCCATCACCCGGCAAGGGTCTGTGGTCCCTTCTTGGAGGGAAGTACACGCTTGACGGCCTCCATATAGTCTGTGTCCCCACTGTGAGGTGGCTAAAAAAATATGTATATAGAGAAAATAAAAAATAAATAAATAAAAAATAACGCATCATATCAGCATTCAAAAAACTTTTGGATTTCTGAATTCTGGATGAAGGATTCTCCAGCTGTATTGTTGCAATGTTTGGAGAGCCCCTGTTGGTGCTTAGACAAGAGTTATGAACAGTTTTGTGTGTACCATACCAAGGACAGACAACATCCCCACAACTTATTATTATCATTAATACAGCCCCTAGTGTGAGGACGCGTAGTGCACATGGCTGTTGTACATTCACCCACAGATACTTATCTACTTACACTCCTATATTCATGTCTATTCCTGTACAGCTTGCACGGATGACTTCTGCGCCAGAGCCCGCACATGGAGATATGCCGTGCAACTTTATATCTAACTCCCATACCATCATTACAAGGCAGGAGTGTGTGTCTGGCAGTGACTTACATCTGCACTGGTGTGAGGGAAAGAAGTTCTCCCTCCCTCCCTCCTGTGGGGGTTGACAGTGTGTATTGCCTTGAACAGTTCATTCTGAAATTTCCCCCATATCCTCCTTGTGTTTCCCTCCACTGTTGCTGGATTACATAAGGGATGGAAAACATTAAGGAGGCAAAACAATCTGATCTTTACATAGCTGGGCATAATGAAGCCTCCTCTTCCTTTGGAGGTCACTTATCAGTGGCTTCTTCTGCGCGCCATAACACCTGCAGCCAAGGTCACGTTGCAGTTTCTTGCCCTGTACGGAGCGACACATCACCAGGGAGAGTGTGGGTTTTTTCTCTCAGTTTCCTGGTTCTAAGGTGAGGAGTGACATCAAGCCATCTATCGTCCTAACACGTTCCTGCTTCTGTAGTTTTTTTTTCCCTGGTTGTTGAGTGTCCACTTTCAGCCGGCCTTAAATCAGTGGGTCAAGTTTCTCACTGTTCAGTCCTTTTAGCTTGAAAGTTTCCTTATTTTTGTGTCCAGCAATGTAAAGATCAGAGACTGCTGCCTCCTGGATGTCTTCCAGCTGTTACGTAATCCAGAAAAAATGGGCGAAAACACCAGGATGTGGCTAAAGTTCAGGCTGAGTTGTTCAAGACCATGCAAACTCAAGCCCCTGGAGGGAGGGAGACCCTCCTTCCCTCACACCAGTGAGTGGAGAAAAAGATGTAGCAAGTCACTGCCTCTAAGTTAATGCCTCTTGCATCCTAATGATGGCATGGTGCGCGGCATATCTCTGAGCATGGACTCTGGTCCAAAAGTCAAGTCATCTGTGCGTGCAAGCTGTAAAGACACTTTCATTCACGCAAAAAACCTGCAAGTCTACTTACAAAATTGTATCATGGCATCATTTGATGTAAAATCCCTATTTACAAATATTCCTCTCAATGAAACTGTTGATATCTGTTGTGAAAATATTTTTAGGAATTGTACAAACCACCAAACTGCTACGAGGTGTGTGCTGGGAACTAACATCAAGGAGACTCAGCTGGGAATGGAAAAAAAGAAGACCAAGAATTTAACACAAAAGAAACAACTCTAGGATGAAAATTACTGCCAGAGGAAGATGAACAAGGAATTACTGATGAAGTTAACAACACTCACCAATTGTTTCCTGTGTTCCCCCTTCATCCTCCTCCTCCTCTTGTTCTTCTTCTTCCTCCTCTTCCTCTTCTTCTTCTTATCTCTGCAAATTCATTTAGGAATTAGAACTGTATAAACATGGATTCTTTTGGAGAATAATAAATTCCTGCAAGAATTTTAATGTTCTGTGTGTGTGTGTGTGTGTGTGTGTGTGTGTGTGTGTGTGTGTGTGTGTGTGTGTGTGTGTGTGTGTGTGTGTGTGTGTGTGTGTGTGTGTGTGTGTGTGTGTGTGTGTGTGTGTGTGTGTGTGTGTGTGTGTGTGTGTGTGTGTGTGTGTGTGTGTGTGTGTGTGTGTGTGTGTGTGTGTGTGTGTGTGTGTGTGTGTGTGTGTGTGTGTGTGTGTGTGTGTGTGTGTGTGTGTGTGTGTGTGTGTGTGTGTGTGTGTGTGTGTGTGTGTGTGTGTGTGTGTGTGTGTGTGTGTGTGTGTGTGTGTGTGTGTGTGTGTGTGTGTGTGTGTGTGTGTGTGTGTGTGTGTGTGTGTGTGTGTGTGTGTGTGTGTGTGTGTGTGTGTGTGTGTGTGTGTGTGTGTGTGTGTGTGTGTGTGTGTGTGTGTGTGTGTGTGTGTGTGTGTGTGTGTGTGTGTGTGTGTGTGTGTGTGTGTGTGTGTGTGTGTGTGTGTGTGTGTGTGTGTGTGTGTGTGTGTGTGTGTGTGTGTGTGTGTGTGTGTGTGTGTGTGTGTGTGTGTGTGTGTGTGTGTGTGTGTGTGTGTGTGTGTGTGTGTGTGTGTGGGTGTGTGTGTGTGTGTGTGTGTGTGTGTGTGTGTGTGTGTGTGTGTGTGTGTGTGTGTGTGTGTGTGTGTGTGTGTGTGTGTGTGTGTGTGTGTGTGTGTGTGTGTGTGAGTGTGTGTGTGTGTGTGTGTGTAAAGGTTTAGCATGAGGGCAAGGAGGAGGAGGGGGAGGCCAGTGCTCCACCCAGCCACCCTGACCCTTAAAACTAACAGGGAAACAGGACAAAGGAAATATTAGCTGAGAACATAACCTCCCTTGTCTGTCCTAACCTTCAAAGATTTATTCTATCACAGGGTTTAGACAAGAATTGCTCTGCTCTTTATAATACATGAAGGATAGAAGGACTGGAGGTGAGGGAGGACAACCTCTTCAAGCCAGTTCCCAGACAGCTCTCTTCCGCAGCATTTAAATCATTCCCTCGTCCTCTGCCTCCTCCTCTCTCATTGCCGTCACCTTCATGTTCTCTTCCTTGGCATTTAGGTGTTTGGGGCCCACACTGAGCAGGCAGCGTTATTGTCCGCACTCCTCCCTCTCCACCTGTTGAGTGAGAAGTAACGGATGAAAAAAATAACCTGGATCTAAAGTGACTACCTAAGGGTAAAGGTTATAGGGAAGGCTAAGAGTATGTGGTGAGGAAGGAGTTGGCCTTGATGCTGTAAAAACTTGGAAACTAACACAACTACAATTATAAAAAAAGGTGGAAAAACTAAATATCCTAGAGGTTTGAACAGCTACTTCCAAGAATTCCCAATGCTTAACAATGATGATAATGGAAAGTTGGAAAGTTTGGTTTAGTGGGCGCAACATCTGTGGTCATATGCCGGAGAGACAGGAGGGGAAGGAATTATAGAAGGGAACAGACCCCAGGAGACGGGACACAACCCACGATTAATACCTGGTAACCATTCACTGTTGGGTTGACAGGGACGTAGGGTATCAGAAAAGGCGCCCAAATTTTTCCGCTCCGCCCAGGAATCGAACCCGGTTGTGAGCCGAGTGTGCTAACCACTGCACCACGAAGCCCCTGTGATGATGATAGACCAGAACACACATACCTTCCAGAGGAGTTGTGGAGGTACACGGGAGGAGACCAGCTGGAAGACCTGAAGGAGGAGGAAGGCCAGGGAGGAGAGTCTTCCATCGGCAAGGCTGGGAGACTCACAGCCCGACCACCAAAAAGACCTGAAATGAAAGGAAAGCAATCAAGGAGAGAAAACACAAACAAAGGAAAAGACAGTAAAAAAAAGAGGTAAGAAATACCTGAGAGATCAACTAATGAGCCTTGCCCCCCCTAGCGTAAGGCCCCACTGATTGGTGATTGGTTGATATCTTCATGCCAATGCAGTGGGCCAGAATGGGTGATTAAGGGACAAAAATATTTCCACTGCAGAAAATGTTTATTTTGTCCAAATATGCTTTTTCACTGATAATAAATGAAAAAATTATCTCAAAGTAAGTATCAGTAATTGATTCCGAACATATAAATCTAGTAAGCTTTTCAATCCATTAAACGTAATTAACGTGAATTAATGGGAACTCAAGGTATATAATCGTTTCACCACATTTTGCATATTATACAATAAGAGATGTAAGATTTATAATATAAATACTTCCTCTAAATAGGTTTCTAAATCAAATAAAGTAACTTTTCATGTAGCTGTAGATAAAATTAACTACGGGTATATTAAATACAGGAAGGCTGCTAATCAGTCATATTGCATGTCTAGAATTATGGTTTATGCTCTCCAGATGATGTCTCAGGATCTGTAACAAGGAGCTTGATTTGGTGTTTCAGCTGGTAGACCTTTCTTGTGTACGCTCCACATTTTATTTCTCATTGAGGTTATTAGGGGATCTGATGAGCAAAATAGCCTTCGCATTAAGTCCTCATTTGTTTTTTTACGAGATACCTTACGGCAAAATGACTCTCTGAACTTTTTGAAGTCTTTATTCTTTGCTTCTTGTGCTTCTTCGGAATAAAGTCCAATTGGTAGGTTAAACTGTTCTATTACTGAAGCTCCATGAATAAGGATCCTATGCAAGCTTTGGGGCATGTAATACCAGTTGTACTCTTCCACATATATTTCAGCAGTATTGATGCAGAAGGACTTGAATGCTGCAATGTTGACTGATTGGTGGCCTCTAATACTTTTATCGAGTTTTTAGAGGCAGGAGCGATGGCTAGAGGGCGGCAGAAGAGAAAGGAATGTATGAGACTGGTGTCTATAAATGTGAATGGTTTAGGTGGTGAGGAAAAGAGGAGGGTGATGATTGAAAATTTTGTAAATGGTAGAGTGGATGTGTTGGGAGTGAGTGAAACACATATTCGAGGAACTGGTGTGAGTGACGGTAGAGAGGGTACGTGGGAGGGTGTGCCTGGGGGGGTTGTATGGACGGGGATAGATGAGAAGTATAGAGGCAGGCGTAAGGAAGGATGTGCTATTGTGATGTCTGAAAGAGTGTAGAATGGTGTGACTGATTATGGTTGGAAGGGATCAGGAGTTGTGTGGATGAAAGGAAAAGTAGGTTTAGAAAAGTATGCATGGGTGTGTATTTATGCACCAGTAAATGTGAAAAGTAAAAAAGGACTGAGAGAAAGGGAAGCTTTTTGGGAGAAGGTGAATGCATGTTTGAAGAGTTTTGAGAAAGAAAGGAAACTTATTATGATGGGAGATATGAATGCTAAAGTGGGTGATGAGTGTGTGATGGATATGGTGCAAAGACTTACAGAAGAGAAAATCAGTGAAGAAAAAGGAGGCTTCAGGAAGGGAAGGGGATGTGTGGATCAGATATTTGCCTTTAGGATGGTAGTAGAAAAAATAATAGCAAAAGGAAAGAAATTATACGCTGCCTTCATGGATTTGGAAAAAGCTTATGACAGAGTCGATTGGATTGCATTGTGGGATGTTTTAAAGATTTATGGTGTGGGAGGAAAACTGCTTAATGCAACAAAGTCTTTCTATGAGGATGCATCTGCATGTGTCAAAATTACCGGAGAAACACGTGAACATTTTGAGATAAAAGTGGGCCTAAGACAAGGGTGTCACCATGGTTATTCAATATTTATATGGATGGTGTTATTAGAGGAATTAAGGCCAAAGTCGGAGAAGTTGGAGTAAGACTGTTCGATGAGGGAAGGAAGTGGGTACTGAATTCGATACTCTTTGCTGATGACACGGTGCTCATTGCAGAAAATGAAAGTGACCTACAAAATTTGGTCAGTGTTTTTGATAGTGTCTGTAACAGGAGAAAGCTGAAAGTAAATGTCAACAAAAGTAAAGTGATGGTTTGTGAGCGAAGTAGAAGTGAGGTTGTAGATTTTGTATGCCCATATAGAGTGGGAATTGAATGTGAAAAAGAATGCAAAATAATTTTGAATGGTGAAGAAATGGAGGAGGTCAATGAGTTTAAGTACCTTGGATCAGTTATGTGTAAGCATGGAGGGAGAGATAAGAGAAAGGGCATTGCAAGGAAGAAGGGTGGTAGGGTCTTTGGGACGAATCATGAATGGCAGAAGTGTGAGCATGGAGGTAAAGAGGGATTTGAGAAATACAATAATAGTACCAACCCTCACATATGCAAGTGAAATGTGGGCCTGGAATGAAAGTCAGAGGTCTAGAGTGCAGGCAGTGGAAATGAGTTATTTGAGGAGTGCATATGGTGTGAGTAGAATGGATGGAATGAGTAATGAAAGTGTGTATGAACATTTTGGAATGTGTCACAGGGGTGAAGGGAAGAAGTGTGGAGTGGTGGAAGAAGTGAGCGACAGACTTTAAAGTGGTTTGGCCACATGGAGCGAATGGAGGAGAGTAAGATGACCAGAAGGGTGTATGTGAGTGAGATAGAGGGAGGGAATGCTAGAGGACGACCTCCAGTGAAATGGAGGGATAGGGTGCAAGAGTACGTTAGGGAGAGGGGGGAAAGATCTTTGAGAAACTTTGAGCAGGCAAGGAGGGAGTGTCTGGATAGAGAAAGATGGAAGCTCTTCTGGCGTGTACATCCCCTGGTGGGAGCTCCTAGGAGCAGGCGTCCATGAAATGAATGAATGAATGAATGTTGATATCGAGTCCAGATGATAGAGTACACAAGATAATGTGCAAGTTCTTCAGTAATTCGACTTTGAGTCCGAGGATTCCACTTGATATTTCAACAAGTTGGAAAAATCTTCTTGCAGTATTTCCATCATTTGATGTACCAGAGCCAGATTGTTTTGGCATGTCGACAACTAATCCTGTTTGACAACGAAAGGCTTTCTGTATTTTAGATTTCTGCTTTTGAACTGCTTCCTTTTCTTCTTGTGTTCTTCCTTGCCATTTCTTTACAGGTAACTTGTAGGATAGATGTAAGCAGCATTCCATAGTTCTTATCCAGGTATGTAAAGTTGATAATCCATGTCATTCCATCCTTGGACATAGACCGCTCTGAGACATTTTCTATGTCATTCATTTGCTTTGGAGATGCCCCGCACAGAGGACAACATTGCACTGAGTTGGCGAGTGATAAAGAGGATGCCACTTTTCCATCAATCATTGTCAAGTTCACCTCATGAATGACACTTGCGCCATTATTTATTTGTGTTGGTCTAAGTTGACATATTGCTTCTTTTAGGTATTTATCTTCCTCAACTAAAACTTCTGAGGTTTCCTTGACAAACTTGAATCGTGTAGGTCTACAATAAAATGGTGATGAAGGTTTATTATTCTTCCATACAAGGACTTTCTCATTAGCTTCTGTTTCTCCACTAAGTTGTAGAGGCACCAAACAAGTGACAAAGAAACAGGATTCAGACACAACATTTTGTTCTTGGTTATCACTCCGTATCTGCTTGTAAATGCTCAGGCCAGTTGTGCCATCAAGTCCCATCTTGCAAATTAACCTATATTCATTAACCTCGTGATTGACCCCAACTCGCTCAAATATTCTCCTTGTTGTATGGTCCAAAAGGTCTTGCAAGGTAACTTCAGCAGAACCGTCAGTAACTAGCCATTCTTTGGGAGGAGAAGGTAAGCAGTCTTCTTTGGCCAATCGAACATTGTTGTAGGAGGGAAAGATTTTTTATTTCTTTTCCAGTGCACTGTTTCTCAGATTTTGGTAGCTTCTCTTTGAAAGACCACGGTCTAAGATCAATGACAGTGCTTCACTTGGAGAAAAGGACCATTCAGTGTTATATGATGAAGTTGATGGGCTTTCAAAGTTAACTTGGGCTAACGACTTCGCCAACTGTGGCTGTCCATGCATTCTGAGAACTCTGGATGTTGAAAATACAAGCCTCTGGGGAGTTGTGTTTGTGAGCTCTTCAGTTTTTCTTCTCTTTGTTTTTTTCTGACGAGTCTTGAAAACTTTCAGGCCTGGGTCTTCCTCGGCATTTTGCACGTGTTTCATCAGGTGTGCTTTGATACACTTTGGTGGCCAGCCAGTCTTTGTTCCTACTCAACATATAATTTAGGTTTCTGCTAGCTCGTTTACACCTGATTTTCAAATCCTTAAGAAAGTTAGTCACAACATTTTCTGCTATAGTGTTATCACTTACAATGTCTTTGATCTTTCCAGGTAAGAAACCATGTAATTTTCCATCAATGAAACTATGTACATACCCAGTCTTTATTTATTCATTAAATAGATATTCATTATCAATACTCATTTCTGTTCTAGAAAATATTGGATATCTGAAAAAGAAAATATCATATTAATGTTTTTAAACGTAACATTTAGTTTTTTTTTAGCGTGTAACAGAAAAATAAAGGTAGAGGGTGACTTTTTTTTTTTTTTTTTTTTTTTACTTGGCGCAGCGCCCGCGTGGCACGGCATGAAACACAGACGTCACCAACTGTTCTCTATGTACTATGTAAAAGTCACAGCCAGTAGCAAAAAATATCTTGTGATATTATTTACGACAGAACTGCCTAACATTTGACACCAGTGACAATCTTTGCAAAGCTTTGCAATTTTTTGTCCCCTCTAAAGAACCTTTACATACATGACAATATTTTAACTTCTCAATATTTTTTTCTCAGAATATTTATAACCCACTTATAGAACCCACTTATATTAAACAAGCACCTCAGCATATGTAAATGTGCACCTAAAAGAAGTGTTAAAGAATGGATAATGCCAACAACACCCTGTCACGAACAGTAGCTAAAGAAACAATGACTAGTCTTTGCTGGCGAAAGCCGTCCCCTTTCCACAGCACACGTTGGATCATGTTTCAACCTGTATATGAGTTGAATGGCATGCTACCTGTAACATAGCATTCCTTTGTCTCGGACATGTGTATTTTTTATTTTTATGACTTTTAGAGTGATTGGGAAAAGTCAAAATTAGAATTTTGTCCACATGCTGGCCCACTGTGCAATGGCATCATTTTTTGGTTGAGTGTAAGTTTCCTCACTCTCCCAAATTAAATAATTAGCAGCCCTCTCCACCAGCGCGGCGAGGCATAAAGAAAGGCAGTTTTTGTCTCCCTCACTCATGAGTCAGATGGTGCGTCTGGCTGCTGTGGGCTGTAAACCATTGTGGTGCTGGTCGCGGCCATACGGCCGACCACACAATAGTGATAACAGTGTTATACAGTGCAATACCCTGATTGGATGGAGAGTAATTCTTATTTTATTCTCTTTACTGTCAGTATCATATATTTTTTTAAGTACATAATGGCACGGAGGCCTTTCAATTTCCCACAAATGATTCATGGTGCTAATTGTGGTACTGGAAATGTGAAGGAAGCATAAGGATCCTGATGAGATTCTGCTGTTATCAATGCTTCTACTGTCTTGAAAAGTTGGCTTACAAAATGTTTATTTATGGAGGCAGGAACATAAGCTAAGGAAAAAATTGTTTAAGCACACTTTATTCCATGTCCATAAATGCTCTGAGGCATTAATATTATTTTTAATGATTCATAAAAACTACAACAAATAACAAAGTCATTGCTATACTATGCATAATGATAAATGCAAGGTTTAGGGAGGCAAATACCTAAGAAACAAAATATTTTGGCGTGATAAAAATCTGACTCAAGCCAGCGAGACACGACTTTACAAATGAGCACAGAAACGAAAACTTATAAGGGCTAAGTTAGGTGTCTAGTTTGGCTCCACAATTTCATCTCTGAGGCCGCATTAGTTAGTTACAAGTGTCATATTCTCACAGCCAACATGTCAAAAACCCAGTCATGAGAAATGATTTAAGAAGATCAACAAAACCAAGTCACGCACCTTCAAAAAACAGCCCACAATAGACACATCACCCACGGCAGTGTTGATCAAGACTAAATGTGTTGAAAGCATTTAGTGTATTATGACAGCAAGGGTTTCAACAGCTGTTTCCTCCTACAATTAACCTGGTAGCAGCGACGGGCCAAATAGGTGGCTTTACCGCGTACCAGCGACGGGCAAAATTCTTCCCATGACATAAACCCCCATAATATATACGTATGCGTTTGATCACCAATGCATTGATACATATAATATAATGGTTTGTGTGCGTGATGATTTTTTGTCATTAATTCACTGAGAGGGGTCTTTGAGAAACATGATCGCCACAGCTGCTGGGTTAACACTGCTTAAAAATAATGGTAAGCCAGAACAAATACCGGGGAATATTCACGAGAGGGAAGCCTATCTATTAGTTTTGAGATGCTGACTGCTTATTTCTGGACAAAATATGCTGCTGTTTATCATGGAGACTATTTTTCTCTGGAAATGACTAAATGACTGACTTTTCAATGCCTTTTGTGCACCTTCTGCCGCAGCCACATACTTGTTTGCAGAGAGGTTCAACTTGGGGGACGAGTGGGAAATCAGGGGTTTTGGTGGGAGAGCAGATTTAAACTATTACAACACAACTTTACATAACCTAACCTCTAACAGGGGCCTTTGCCCCCCTCCTAACCAGAGGGGGCTGCGCCACAGAGTTATATACTAGAGGGTTCAACTCCATTCTCTCGCCACGGTGAGAGGTGAGGCCACTGTTCCTGCCTGTTACTCTGTGGTCGGCCGCCATACTGTGACGGATTGGCGACCTTTCCATGGTTCCACATGTTCACACTTAACCACTATTAGCGAGCCACCATTATGATATTTTGGAAAACTGAGCCGATCATTGTGTTGATGAGACATTGCTGCATATCATGGTCACAAATATATTGCACTCAGGTAAACACCCACAATAAAATAATGAGAAAAATAGTGTATAAACATTTTTGTTCACCTTTTTTGCTTCAACTCCTTGTCATCATTATACTTTTTATTGCATTAGAGTTTCATTTACGGTTTCAAATTCAGCACATCTATTCGATTCAGATGGTATATGACATGTACCAATGTAACAATACTCAGGGGTAAAAAATGGACAAGAAAATAACAAGTCTATCTGACAGAGGATCGCCGAGGCGCTGCTAACCTGATAATAGCAGACATAACTATGTCATGTTAGATTTCTGTCTCGCCATCCGTCACCTTAAGATGGCCGCCAATTGCTTCAAAGTCCAGGCTCTGG
This sequence comes from Eriocheir sinensis, assembly GCF_024679095.1. Lineage (NCBI taxonomy): Eukaryota > Metazoa > Arthropoda > Malacostraca > Decapoda > Varunidae > Eriocheir > Eriocheir sinensis. Next base: position 212,083 of record NW_026111535.1, on the reverse strand, counting down.
GAACCCTCTATGTATATAACTCTGTGGGCTGCGCTTCCCCTGGACCCCCAAAAGTATATGCGACATTTCTGCAAGGAGGTATTTCTTGCAGCAGCGGCTGGACTGCCAGGCAGGAGGCTACGCTTTGTGAGTATTATCCCAAGAATTAGTACCTTTGAGAAGACATGTGGAGGCAGGAGGTGTGAGGAGGACAGCCACCAGCCAGGAGTCTGCCCCCAGGCATCAGGGAGGCAGGGACCTGAAATACAGTAAACAAATATTAAGGAAAGAAAGACAAAACAAAGGAAAACAGTAACACAAAGGAAAGGAAAGATATCTTATTTTGTCCTGGTAGCCTTCAGCCCTCACAGATACCAACGGCAGAGTGTGGCAGCGGTCACTACAACTGTGTGAAAATACTACCCGTGTGTGTGGGGGCATACATCAGGGGACGCATCACCTCACCCACCCCACACAATAATAACACTTGCCAACACACACACAGCCTTGATCACCTTCCCCGTATGTCCAGCAGGGTTCCCGGCGGCTGCTTGTGGTGTCGAAAGGCTGAGAGAACGATTGTCACTTCCTAACAGACCTCACACCCTCCACAAGGCTTGGAATGGCGAAAAAAGTGTGGACTGGCTCGGCTGGGGCAGAGGTCGGCGGCCATCTTGTCTTCCTCTTCTTCTTCTTTGACCTGCATAGTGTTATTTCCTTATTTATTTTTTTAATTGTGTTTTAATGGCGGAGAATACTTGATGAAAATGTGGTTACTGTTTTTACGGGTTTGAATTGTCTTACAAAAGTGTTTTCATGTGTTTTAAGGGGATATTGGATTTCCCGGCATTCGCTCTAATGGCGCAAAATTATGAATAAAACGTCATTAGTGTTTTTTGGGGGCTAATTTGTGTTTCATTTTATTTATTTTGATAAGTATTGCTCGTCTCTTGACTTTTATCAACTTGTAAACATCAACTTGAGGGAAACACTTTGTCCCAGCGTCCTCTATACTCTCTCCTTCCCGAAACAAACAAGAGTCGTCTTCAATATTATTATAGCCAATTGATATGACCTTGTCTAACCTTGACTAATACAACTACAAACTTATTTTGAGAGAGAGAGAGAGAGAGAGAGAGAGAGAGAGAGAGAGAGAGAGAGAGAGAGAGAGAGAGAGAGAGAGAGAGAGAGAGAGAGAGAGATTTACATAGATTTACATAGAAAATCAGACCACACAGACCCCATGGTCCAGACTTGGTGGTCTGTCCTTAAACCTAAGTGATTTTACATTAATCAGAAGACTCCAAAACGTTGCATTTCTACTCTAGTTGATATTAAGTTGAAGGAAGTGACGGTCGAGCTTATTTTTGAAGGAGTCAATCGTGTTACACTGGACCACTGATGATGGGAGCTTATTCCATTCTCGCACTACAACGTTGGTGAAGAAAAATTTGGTGCAGTCTGAATTTACTTGTCTACATCTGAGTTTTACGCCATTGTTCCTCGTGCGCAAAGTGTCATCGATCATAAACAATGTTGATCTGTCTACATTCGTGAAACCATTAAGTATTTTAAAACATTCGATCAGTTTTCCTCGGAGGCGACGTTTCTCAAGAGAGAACATGTTAAGGGTAGAAAGCCTTTCTTCGTAGGATTTGTTGCGCAAGGAAGGGATAATTTTCGTTGCCCGACGCTGAACACCTTCTAATTTAGCAATATCCTTTGCATGGTGGGGAGACCAAAACTGTACCGCATATTCCAAGTGGGGTCTGACTAAACTGTTGTAGAGCAGGAGTATTACATCTTTATTCTTAAATAAAAAGTTTCTTTTAATGAAGCCCAACATTCTGTTCGCTTTATTTGCTGCATCGATGCATTGCTGTGAGAATTTGAGGTTTGACGCGATGTTGACCCCCAAGTCCTTGACGCATTGAACGCTTTTGAGTTTAACGCCGCGCATTTCGTAATCAAACTTTTTAGTCCTCGGTCCAACTTGAAGGACCTGGCACTTGTCTACGTTAAAGGGCATCTCCCATCTATCCGACCAAGCTGAAATTTTGTGCAAATCCTCTTGGAGGCTTTGCCTGTCTTCGTCAGTGAGAACCGAGTTACCAATCTTTGTGTCGTCTGCAAATTTACTAATGCGGTTATTGAGTCCAACATCCACGTCGTTGATGTAAATAATGAAGAGCACTGGGCCAAGAACCGAGCCCTGAGGGACGCCACTAGTGACAGGCGCCCACTCTGAGTTAAATCCGTCAATCACTACTCTTTGTTGTCTGTTGCTCAACCAATTCGCGATCCATTGGTTTACCTGACCGTCAATACCTATTTGTTTTAATTTGTAAAGTAATTTATGATGCGGGACTTTATCAAACGCTTTCTGGAAATCAAGATAGACTACGTCCAGTGATTTGGTTACGTCATAAACAGTGAAGAGGTCGTTATAAAGGTTAATAGATTTGATAGGCAGGATCTTTTGTTTCGGAAGCCATGTTGTGAGTCCCCAATTAATGAGTGGCTTTCAAGGTAACTCACAATTTTGTCTCTAATTATGCCCTCAAGTAGCTTACCTACAACCGAAGTTAGACTAATGGGCCTGTAATTACCTGGTACTTTTTGTCTCCTTTCTTAAAATCGGTGTCACGTTAGCCTTTTTCCAATCTGAAGGGACAATGCCTTGTCGCAAGGACATATTGAATACGGTTGTGAGGAGAGTATTTCGCTCTTTGTTTCTTTCAGCAGAGTTTGATATACTTTATCAGGTCCAGGACTTTTATTGGTTTTAAGTGATTTGAGGGCTTTAAGGACTTCATCGGGTTTTATTTCAAAGTTAGACAATGCATGCTCAGGATTTACATTAGTACTGGTGTTGGTGGTGGTGGTGGGAGGACTGTTATTATTAAACACCGAGGAAAAGTAATTATTTAATAGGTTTGCAACGTGTTGGCTGTCAGTCACTAGTGCACCGTCGCTGTTTATTAAAGGTCCAATTCCACTTCTGATCGCCTTTCTGTTGTTTATGTAACTGAAGAAGGATTTCGGATTATTTTACAGTTGGCTGCAAAATTTTCTTCATATCTACGCTTTGCATGAAGCACTAATCTTTTTACTCGTCGCCTTGCATCATTGTAAAGTCTAATGTTTTCTGGCGTTCTTTGGTCTTTCTTTAACCTGTAAGACAATTTTCTCTCCGTGACTGAGTGTTTAATTTCGCTATTAAACAAATGTGGACTTTATTAGTGTTAATTCGCTTCTCGCACAAGGGGACAAATGTGTCCTGCTGAGTGAGTAAGTGATTTTAAAGTTTAGCCAGGCGTCCTCTGCATTGCCGTCATCTGATAGTTGCATATCTATTAGTTTTCGTCGGATTTCTACGAAGTTGGCTCTTTTGAAATTGGGCACCTTAACTTTATTTTCAGTCACCGATGTTTGAGCTCTAATGTCAACGCGCACTAGTTTATGATCGCAGGAACCGAGGTGTTCTCCTACCGTGACATTACTGACTAGGTTATCTTGGGTCGCTATAACAAGGTCAAGTATGTTATTTTGTCGAGTTGGTTCAGAAACCATTTGGCTTAGATAATTTTCCTCTAGAAATTCGATCATTCTATGGGACTCACCTTCTGTACCCGACAGTGTCCTTGATCGATATGGGGAGGTTAAAGTCTCCTAGTATCAGTGAGTCGCTGTTATTAAGTGACTGCCTTAAGACGCTGTACATTTCAAGATCGCCATCAAGTGATTGCCCCGGAGGCCTGTAAGTGACAGATATATTTAAATTGACTTTTGCAATGTTTACTCTTTTGCACAAATGTTCAACGTTACTGTTTCTTGGTGTTTTGTCAGTAGGTTGCAAGTAGCTTTTTTGACAAAAGGGCGACACCACCCCCTCTACGGTTTACACGATCATTGTTGAAGAATCTGTAGCCATCTATGTTATATTCGGAACTTAAATCAATATTAGTGGTGTCGATAAATGTTTCGGTTATAGCAATTACGTCAAAGTTTTCTGTCAGAGCAAGACATCGCAGTTCATCAAATTTGTTTCTTAGGCTACGCGCATTGAAACTAAGGACTCTTAGGTTATCTTGAAGCTTGGTAATAGAGGTACTGGAGGGTTCAATGTTACGAGTCTGTTGCGGTGTATGGTGTCTATTTACACGGGCGGGATGGAAGGACGTGGCTGAGAGTCGTTTTTTGTTGTTCGGGCGTTACGTACGGCGTTGTTGAGGAGCCGCCCCGATGGGGGACAGGTGTATGCCGTCCCTTTGGAAAAGTCTACTCTGGCCGTAGAAATCGTTCCAGGCGTTAAAGAATTCGACGTCAAGCTCTCCGCAGAGAGTCTGCAGGCGGTTGTTGAGGCTGAAGGCCTTACTGTAGAAGTCGCCCTCATCCCATGTCCGTGGTAGAATTCCTGAAATCAAAATATTAGGGGATTTAGTCTTATACTGCTGGATGAGCCTACGGTACTTGTCCAGCAGTTCCTCAGACCAGGTCGTGGTGACGTCGTTTGTACCTGTGTGGAGAACAAAGTGAGTCATTAGAGGCCTCAGCGGAGACCTCGTCCAGGGCAGCTGTGATGTCGTCAACACCAGCTCCAGGATAACAGTAGTTACGCCTACGACGGGGGACTCTGCCACAGAATTCAACCACCTGATGGCGAATCATAGAGTCACCGACCAAGAAGGTGCTCTGTTCCTCGTCCTCCTCCTCCAGTATGGCAAATCTGTTGTAGCAATGAGTAGGATAAATGGCTCTAGGGGCGGGTCTGGCTCCTCCTCTCACGGGGTGAAGCATTCAACGTCAGCTCTACCGGTTCCCTGTGACGTGCCTTCGTCGGAAGGTGGCTGGGCATCGAGTGCAGGTGAGGAGGGTGATGAGGCGTCAATTGCAGGAGGGGCGACGATGTTGGCCTGGATAAACTCCTGCAAGGTATCAACAGTACTTGTTAGTTCGGTGATCTTCTTCTCGCCAGCCGTCAGCCTTTCGTCCTGTTGAAGGAGTCTCGTTTCCATCTGCTGAGTCAACAGGCAGATCTTGCAGACAGTCGATCGTCCTGAGAAGAAATGACCAGAGAAGTTTCCTGTGCAAGTCGAACATTTCTTTAGCGCCATCTTGGTAAGGAGGAGGTATCTATATATTTGCTTTGCTTTTCTTTTCGTAGGGCAGAGGGACGCGTGCGTGAATAAGCGAGAATAAGTGAGAGAGAGAGAGATGGGAAGGCGTAGGAGGAGATAGGGATGGAGGGAGGAAGAGGGCGAAGGAAGGGGAGAGAGAGAGGGGAACGAGATAGGGAGTGAGGAAGGAGGAGAGACAGAGAGAGGGGCAAGTGGGGGTAGTAATGAGAGAGAGAGAGAGGGGGGGCAATGGAGAGGGAGGCGAGAGAAGAGGAGGAGCGAAACGCGAGAGGGAGGAGGGAGGATTACTGGTCTCTGGGGAATAATCTGGTCAAGTCAGGTCAGGTAGGTCTGAACACCTGCGTAGGAAGTGGCGTCAGGTGGAATCTGGAAATATATAAAGAATGTGGCGGAAGAGTGTAACACTGTGTTTTGTGTATAGGTGTATATATGTTTTATAGGGCGCTACTGCGAGAGGGTAGATACAGGCGGAGAGGTAGTAAAAATAAGGGCAACACTTAATCCTGTCCGGCGAAGCACGTGGTCGCACAGCAAACAGCACACCTCTGCGGGCAGCTAACTCAGTTGACAATAAGCACTACGCATCACGACTCGACATAGCACTCGGCAACTAGCACAGCAAGATCTACAGTCCCTTTCAGTACAGCACACTAGGGTGGAATCTCAAGCGAGAGAGGTCACGGACGTGGGAGCGCGTTCGGTTTGACCTCTCGGGGTGAGGCAAGGCAAGCTGACTGGAAAGGCAAGGAGAGAGAGAGAGAGAGATTGATGATTTATTGTGTGTGTGTCCATGAGAGACCATGAGAGAGAGAGAGAGAGAGAGAGAGAGAGAGAGAGAGAGAGATTCTCTGGTTTATTGTGTGTGTGTAGAGAGAGAGAGAGTACCAGAGAGAGAGAGACATAGATTTACAGAAAATCAGACCACAGACCCCATGGTCCAGACTTGGTGGTCTGTCCTTAAACCTAAGTGATTTTACATTAATCAGAAGACTCCAAAACGTTGCATTTCTACTCTAGTTGATATTAAGTTGAAGGAAGTGACGGTCGAGCTTATTTTGAAGGAGTCAATCGTGTTACACTGGACCACTGACGGTGGAAGCTTATTCCATTCTCACTACAACGTTGGTGAAGAAAATTTGGTGCAGTCTGAATTTACTTGTCTACATCTGGGTTTTACGCCATTGTTCCTCGTGCGCAAAGTGTCATCGATCATAAACAATGTTGATCTGTCTACATTCGTGAAACCATTAAGTATTTAAAACATTCGATCAGTTTTCCTGGGCGACGTTTCTCAAGAGAACATGTGAAGGGTAGAAAGCCTTTCTTCGTAGGATTTGTTGCGCAAGGAAGGGATAATTTTCGTTGCCCGACGCTGAACACCTTCTAATTTAGCAATATCCTTTGCATGGTGGGGAGACCAAAACTGTACCGCATATTCCAAGTGGGGTCTGACTAAACTGTTGTAGAGGAGTATTACATCTTTATTCTTGAATACAAAGTTTCTTTTAATGAAGCCCAACATTCTGTTCGCTTTATTTGCTGCATCGATGCATTGATGTGAGAATTTGAGGTTTGACGCGATTTTGACCCCAAGTCTTTGACTCATTGAACGCTTTTGAGTTTAACGCCGCGCATTTCGTATTCGAACTTCTTATTCCTCGTTCCAACGAAGGACCTGGCACTTGTCTACGTTAAAGGGCATCTCCATCTATCCGACCAAGCTGAAATTTTGTGCAAATCCTCTTGGAGGCTTTGCCTGTCTTCGTCAGTGAGAACCGAGTTGCCAATCTTTGTGTCGTCTGCAAATTTACTAATGCGGTTATTGAGTCCAACATCCACGTCGTGGATGTAGATAATGAAAGCACTGGGCCAAGGACCGAGCCCTGAGGGACGCCACTAGTGACAGGCGCCCACTCTGAGTTAAATCCGTCAATCACTACTCTTTGTTGTCTGTTGCTCAACCAATTCGCGATCCATTGGTTTACTTGACCGTCAATACCTATTTGCTTTAATTTGTAAAGTAATTTATGATGCGGGACTTTATCAAACGCTTTCTGGAAATCAAGATAGACTACGTCCAGTGATTTGGTTACGTCATAAACAGTGAAGAGGTCGTTATAAAAGGTTAATAGGTTTGATAGGCAGGATCTTTTGTTTCGGAAGCCAGGTTGTGAGTCCCCAATCAATGAGTGGCTTTCAAGGTAATTCACAATTTTGTCTCTAATTATGCCCTCAAGTAGCTTACCTACAACCGAAGTTAGACTAATGGGCCTGTAATTACCTGGTACTTTTTTGTCTCCTTTCTTGAAAATCGGTGTCACGTTAGCCTTTTCCAATCTGAAGGGACGATGCCTTGTCGCAAGGACATATTGAATACGGTTGTGAGTGAGGAGAGTATTTCGCTCTTTGTTTCTTTCAGCAGAGTTGGATATACTTTGTCAGGTCCAGGACTTTTATTTGTTTTAAGTGAATGGAGAGCTTTAAGGACTTCATCGGTTGTTATTTCAAAATTAGGCAATTCATGCTCGAGATTTACAATAGTACTGGTGTTGGTGGTAGCGAGAGGAAGACTGTTAGTATTAAACACCGAGGAAAAGTAATTGTTTAAGAGGTTTGCAATGTGTTGGCTGTCAGTCACTAGTGCAACGTCGCTGTTTGTTAAAGGTCCAATACCACTTTTGATCGCCTTTCTGTTGTTTATGTAACTGAAGAAAGATTTCGGATTATTTTTACAGTTGGCTGCAATATTTTCTTCGTATCTACGCTTTGCCTGACCTACTAGTCTTTTTACTCGTCGCCTGGCATCATTATAAAGTCTAATGTTTTCGGGCGTGCTTTGTTCTTTCTTTAACCTGTAAAACAATTTTCTCTCATTGACTGATTGTTTAATTTCGCTATTAAACCACGGTGGGCTTTTATTAGTGTTAATTCGCTTCTCGCAGAAGGGGACGAATGTGTTCTGCTGAGTGAGTAAGTGATTTTTAAAGCTTAGCCAGGCTTCCTCTACGTTGCCGTCATCTGATAGTTGTATTTCTGTTAGTTTTTGTCGGATTTCTACGAAGTTAGCTCTTTTGAAATTGGGCACCTTTACTTTATTTTCAGTCACTGATGATTGAGCTTTAATGTCGACGCGCACTAATTTATGATCGCAAGAACCGAGGTGTTCTCCTACCGTGACACTACTGATTAGGTTATCTTGGGTCGTTATAACAAGGTCGAGTATATTATTTTGTCGAGTTGGCTCAGAAACCATTTGGCTTAGATAATTTTCTTCTAGAAATTCGATCATTCTATGTGACTCGCCTGCTGTACCTGACAGTGTCCAGTCGATATGGGGAGGTTAAAGTCTCCTAATATCAGTGAGTCGCTGTTATTAAGTGACTGCCTTAAGACGCTGTACATTTCAAGGTCGTCATCAGTGATTGCCCAGGAGGTCTGTAGGTGACAGATATATTTAAGTTGACTTTTGCAATGTTTACTCGCACACAAATGTTCAACGTTACTGTTTCCCAGTGTTTTGTCAGTGGGTTGCAAATAGCTTTTGACATAAAGGGCGACGCCACCGCCTCTACGGTTTACACGATCTTTGTTGAAGAGTCTGTAGCCATCTATGTTGTATTCGGAACTTAAATCAATATTTGTGGTGTCGATAAATGTTTCGGTTATAGCAATTATGTCAAAATTTTCTGTTAAAGCAAGACATCTCAGTTCATCAAATTTGTTTCTTAGGCTACGCGCATTGAAACTAAGGATTTTTAAGTTATCTAGAGGCTTAGTAATAGAGGTGGTGGTACTTGCGGGATCACGGTTACGTGTTTGTTGCGATGCACGGCGTCTATTTACACGGGTGGGGTGGAGGGACGTGTCCGTGACTCGTTTTTTGTTCGGATGACACGCACTGCTTCGTTGAGGAGCCTTCCGAGTCTGGCTGCCCCGATGGGAGAAAGGTGCAATCCGTCCCTGTTAAAGAGCTCATTTTGTCCATAGAAATTGTCCCATGTGTTGAGGAACTCCACGTCAAGCTCCCTGCAAAGAGTCTGTAAGCGGTTGTTTAGGCTGAAGGCCTTACTGAAAAAGTCGCTCTCCGCCCAAGTCCGTGGTAGAACTCCTGAAATCAAAATGTTAGGGGATTTAGTCTTATACTGCTGGATGAGCCTACGGTACTTCTCCAGGAGTTCCTCAGACCGGGTCGTGGTGATGTCGTTCGTACCTGTGTGAATAACAAACAGTGAATCATTAGTAGCCTGGGGGGAGATCTCCTCAAGAGCAGCAGTTATGTCGTCGATCCCAGCACCAGGATAGCAATAGTTCCGTCTTCGACGAGGAACTCTGCCGCAGAACTCAACGACCTGCTGGCGAATCATGGAGTCACCCACCAGGAAGGTGCTCTCCTGCTCGTCCTCCTCCTCCAGAATGGCAAACCAGTTGAAGCAATGAACAGGATAAATCGCTTGTCTGGCTGGTTTGGCTCCTCCATTCACGACGGTGAAGCCATCATGGTCGGTGCCACTAGCATCCTCCCGTTGCGTGGTGTTGTCCGCTGGTGTCGACGGTACCGCTGAGGGCAAGGGGGCGGTTGGAGAAGGGTTTGGCACCACAGCAACGTTAGCCTGGATGAATTCCTGCAAGGAGGCAACAGTGCGAGAAAGCTCTATTATTTTATTCTGACCTGCTTCCATCTTCTCTTCTTGCTCCTGCAGTCTGGTCTCGAGATGCTGCCTGGTGAGAGAAAGCTCTATTATTTTATTCTGGCCTTCTTCCATCTTCTCTTCCTGCTCCTGCAGTCTTGTCTCGAGATGCTGCCTGGTGAGAGAAAGCTCTATTATTTTATTCTGGCCTTCTTCCATCTTCTCTTCCTGCTCCTGCAGTCTTGTCTCGAGATGCTGCCTGGACAGACACAGTCGACAGATAGCAGAACGCCCTGTAAAAAAGTGAGCTGAGAAGCTACCGTTACAAGTACTGCACTTCTTAGGCGCCATCTTAGCTGAAATGAAAGAGATAAAAACACAGAGTGAAGGGGATTAGGAAAGGGGGTGAGGTGTGTGAGAGGTAGTTTAGTAATGGAGGAAAAGTGAGAGAGAGGAGGAGTAGGAAGGGATGTGAGGTGAGTAAAGAGGGGGAAAGAGAGGTGTGTGAGATCAAGGAGGGTTAGGAAATAGGTGAGGTGGGAGAGAGGAGGAGTAGGAAGGGATGTGAGGTGAGTAAAGAAGGGGAAAGGGAGGCGGTGAGTGAGGTGTGTGAGATCAAGGAGGGTTAGGAAATAGGTGAGGTGGGAGAGAGGAGTAGGAAGAGATGTGAGGTGAGTAAGAGGGAAAGCAGGCGGTGAGTGAGGTGTGTGAGATCAAGGAGGGTTAGGAAATAGGTGAGGTGGGAGAGAGGAGTAGGAAGGGATGTGAGGTGAGTAAAGAGGGGGAAGAGAGGTGTGTGAGATCAAGGATGGTTTTGAAAGCGGTGCGATTAGTGAGAGGGAGTTTGGGAAAGTAGGTAAGTGGGAGAGAGGAGGAGTAGGAAGGGATGTGAGGTGAGTGAGGTGTGTGAGAACAAGAAAGGTTAAGAAAGAGGCGAGGTAAGGTGGGTGAAGAGATGGGTAAATAGGATGTGAGGTAAGGTGAGTGAGGGGGGGAGGGCTTAGAAATATGTGGAGGTGAGGGAGGAGTAGGAAGGGCTAATCCTCTAGGGGATGAGGAGGAGCAAAGGGATGTGAGGTGAGCGAGGGTGGGGGGCTTAGGTGAGGGGAGGGAAAGGGGTGTAGGAAGTGTTAATCCTCTAGGGGATTTAAAGAGGGTGTACTGAGGAGGAGCAGATTTAATCCTCAGGGAATTCAAAGGTGGGTTGTCGACACACCCAAATCACGCAATGAGACACTCAGGAACACAAAGTCACACTCAGGACACAGAAACACTCAGAAACCCAAGCACAAGCACGACTAAACACCCTCAAGTTACTCATAAAAACACCGGAAGTACAACAGCACACTCAAAACACTGAAACCCACGCAGAGCACTATAAACATCAAATCACACGTAAAAGCACTGGAAACACAACACACTCGAAACGCAGAACACTCGAAAACAGCCAAATCACACGCAGAAACACCGGAAACACAACAGCAAACTCAAAACGATCTGAAAACCACGAAGAACACTAAGAAGCAGCAAAATCACACACAAACACAAACACAACACACTTGAATCACTCTGAAACCCACGCAGAACACCCAGAAACAGCCAGATCACACGCAAAAACACAAACACAACACACTTGAATCACTCTGAAACCACGCAGAACACGGAAACAGCCAGATCACACGCAAAACACCGGAAACACAACACATGAATCACTCTGAAACCCACAGAACACCCAGAAACAGCCAGATCACACCAAAAAAAACACCGGAAACACAACACATGAATCACTCTGAAACCCACAGAACACCCGAAACAGCCAGATCACACGCAAAAACACCGGAAACACAACACACTTGAATCACTCTGAAACCCACGCAGAACACCCGGAGACAGCCAGATCACACGCAAAAACACCGGAAACACAAATCACAGAGGCAACCCTAGGCATAAACCACAAGCGAACACACACCAAACACGTGTCGGGAAATCACAGGCAACACACAAGGTCCACAAGCGAGAACACACAAACGCCCAAGAGCACGACGAAAACACAGGGCAAGCGATGTTGTGGGGCGCAGCGGGTGGTCGACCTTCTCTCAGCAGAGAAGAGAGATTGATTGATTGATTGATGGTTTATTGTGTGAGAGAGAGAGAGAGAGAGAGAGAGAGAGAGAGAGAGAGAGAGAGAGAGAGAGAGAGAGAGAGAGAGAGAGAGAGAGAGAGAGAGAGAGAGAGAGATTGAATGATTGACGAACCTCACTCTTCTGTCCCCTCCCTATAAGACATATGTATTGTGAGAGAGAGAGAGAGAGAGAGAGAGAGAGAGAGAGAGAGAGAGAGAGAGAGAGAGAGAGAGAGAGAGAGAGAGAGAGAGAGAGAGAGAGAGAGAGAGAGAGAGAGAGAGAGAGAGAGAGAGAGAGAGAGAGAGAGAGAGAGAGAGAGAGAGAGAGAGAATATTACATCATTTAAAGGGACGGAGAAAGGTAATTAACGCACGCACGAACAAACACACACACAAAAAAACTTATGTGATTTTTTTTTGTGTGTAAAGCGGTCATAATTATTATGTGTGTATGTGTGTGTGTGTGTGTGTGTGTGTGTGTGTGTGTGTGTGTGTGTGTGTGTGTGTGTGTGTGTGTGTGTGTGTGTGTGTGTGTGTGTGTGTGTGTGTGTGTGTGTGTGTGTGTGTGTGTGTGTGTGTGTGGTCATGTGTGTGTGTGTGTGTGTGTGTGTGTGTGTGTGTGTGTGTGTGTGTGTGTGTGTGTGTGTGTGTGTGTGTGTGTGTGTGTGTGTGTGTGTGTGTGTGTGTGTGTGTGTGTGTGTGTGTGTGTGTGTGTGTGTGTGTGTGTGTGTGTGTGTGTGTGTGCGGTCATGTGTGTGTGTGTGTGTGTGTGTGTGTGTGTGTGTGTGTGTGTGTGTGTGTGTGTGTGTGTGTGTGTGTGTGTGTGTGTGTGTGTGTGTGTGTGTGTGTGTGTGTGTGTGTGTGTGTGTGTGTGTGTGTGTGTGTGTGTGTGTGTGTGTGTGTGTGTGTAAAGCGGTCATGTGTGTGTGTGTGTGTGTGTGTGTGTGTGTGTGTGTGTGTGTGTGTGTGTGTGTGTGTGTGTGTGTGTGTGTGTGTGTGTGTGTGTGTGTGTGTGTGTATCAGAGACTTCAACATCAATCTATTAGAACACACAACACATTCACCAACAGGCAACTTTCTTGTCAACATCCAAGCTTTAAATTTCATTCCCCACATTGCCAGGCCAACTAGGTTTCCAGATAGCTCAATTTTGTCCGAACTGTCTCTCCTCGATCATATATTTACTAATTTCTCAAAAAATACACCTCAGGTATAATACATTTCCCCATCTCTGACCATTTACCAATATTCTTGAATATTTCCACTCCAATACCAAGCAAAAATCCCACCAAAACTGCATTTAGACACGTGACTCCTGAGTTTAAGCACCTTTTCTCTCATAAACTCAGTAATATAGTCTGGAATGCTCTCTTATCCTCGTGAGATGTTAACACCAGTTTTAGTAAATTTCTTACCAAAATCAATGAATTATGCAATGACTGTTTCCCGTTGAGAGCTAAATATATTTCTGAAAAGAGACTGCAGAACCCCTGGATAACAACAGCTGTTATTAAGTCCATTAAAACTAAAAACAACCTATATAAGGATTATAAAGTAGGTGCTATCACAGAAAATCATTATAAAGTATACCGCAATATGTTAAACAGGGTTATTAGTAACTCAAAAAAGTCTTATTACATGAATATATTTACAAATTTCAACAATGATACTAGAAAAATCTGGAATACTGTTAATCAACTTAAAAACAACTACAAAAAATATATTTAAGCTACATATCCGAAAATAGCAAAATACTCGACATCCTTCAGAGATATTTAGACGGCTGAAAATATGGTTTCACCCTAAAAAAATTGCTACAAAAGGTTTTTTGGTGGTTTTCTCTAGTATCATACGTGTCTAATAACATACTAAAAGTCTACCGAAATCTGACCACCGGAAAGGGGCAAATTTCAAGATGGCGTCCAAGATGGCCGCCGAATCATTCAAATGCTCCTAACTCCCTTATTATTCATCCTAGACAAGTGATTTGGGTGTCTAACCCCATGTTTTCGATGTCAAGGAATCTAAATAGCTCGTTTAAACTGCAGAGAAATAATTACATAATCACAAAATCCAAGGTGGCAGACCAATGTGGCCGTCAAAGGAAGAAAACGCCTCAAACATCTTCGTTATTTATTCACTTTTGTGTCCAAGTATCCACATCTTTTGTGGTTCTATGAATCTATTCCGATGGTCGAAATTCTAATGAAGTGTTAACCATATTTGTAAGATCCATTATACTTTCAAAACTGTCAAATTATCAAAACACTTATTAGTAGTACAAGTTTTACAAATTGTCATTGTCAAACTCTTCCTCTGGTAATGACTGATTGTGTGGATTGTCGCAATTGTCAACTTGACATGATCCACAAGCTGACGTGCATGGTAGTCCGTAACCCCTGCAACTGCACCTTGGTGTTCGACAGGCAGTTGTGCAATTGCAGTGGACCATCCGTAGGAGGGTTTCTGGGGCAGCTGGTTTGTTGGTCATGACTGGTACGAACTGATTGTCCTCTAGTTTCCATCCCCAATTCACCGCATCCATGCCACTCTCGTTTCCAGTCCACACCATGATCTGGTAATAGACTCTAAAGCAATGGTATTTAGTCGAGGACTCGGTAGGAGGAAGACGTTCTGGGGCTACTAAAGACTTGGCAGAAACAATTTTCTTGCTGAAAAGGTTGTAGCGCAAGGAGGCTAGCGAGTCAATACTTTTGCCACCAAACATAACTGCCATTGCCTTGCTCCCAAGGTCCTCTATGACACTGTTTGTTTGATCTGGGAGCAGAAACGCATCCGAACATGTCTTCATGGTTGATTCGCCATTCACAAGTTTCTGGAATACTGACTTCTTGCTGACGCTAAAAATGCGTGAAGTTGTATCGCATCCTGTGAAAGCATGAACGAACAACAAATGTGAGCACAAGTCACTTCCCAGAACTTGTTTCATCTCACAGATGTCGTACACTTTAGGAGCTGAGGACTTGTCTGAACGGAAAAAGAGACCCTTATTATTGTTCGTCTCGGTTTAGTAGAGAAGAAGAATCAGTAAGTCTGTGTCCTCACCAATCAAGGTCGTGGAGTGATGTTGTGAAGCCTCGATTGCAGCCTTGGCAATGTCCACATCTGCATCCCCAGGCGCATTAATAACCGTACAACCCTTCTTGTGTAGTTCATCAGTAATCAGGTGGATAAGACCTTGTTTGTTACAAGGTCTGGACAGGAAATCATCCTTTTTTCCCACGAACTTGGTATTTGCATTGAAGCTGACAGCTGGATGCGTGTTTTGCCCACGTCTCTGATGTGTATTGTCTTTGATGGACGGACCTTCACTATAGCCATCAAACACTACCGTTGCTTTACCGTAGAGGCGTGTGGTAAAGTCCGCGTATGACTGCGCAATTGCACCATAACTGTCAAGAATGAAGGAGTTTGCGAAATTTTCATCATTTGACGGCCATATTGGTCTGCCACCTTGGATTTTGTGATTATGTAATTGTTTCTCTGCGATTTAAACGAGTTATTTAGATTCCCTGACATCAAAAACATGGGGTTGTACACCAAAATCACTTGTCTAGGATGAATAATAAGGGAGTTAGGAGCATTTGAATGATTCGGCGGCCATCTTGGACGCCATCTTGAAATTTGCCCCTTTCCGGTGGTCAGACTGTGGTAGACTTTTAGTATGTTATTAGACACATATGATACTACAGAAAGCCACCAAAAAAACTTTTGTAGCAATTTTTTTAGGGTTAGGCGGATTTTTTTCATAAGTGCAGCCGTCTAATTCAATAATATTACACAAATATTGCTGTTAACACGTAACATAACAACACAGGGGCGTAGCCAGGATTTCAGTTAGGGGGTCACGATCCTTACCAGTCTGTCTCTCAATACTGAAAAGGATTTACACCAGTGGTTCTTAACCTTTTTCATCGCATGACCCCCTGAGACTCCCCAGGGTATTGCCGTGACCCCTATAATAAACTATGTAATGGTGACCTTTGTGTAAAGGTAAGGTAAAACAAACCTATATGACGATCCTGATTTATAGAAAATATTACAAATAAAAGACCTTGAAAAATGCAGCAGATCCCCTACAAGTGCTATTTCAAAATCCGTGGAACTAATGCACATAAAATAAAACCTACTTATTCAGTCAGTGGGAGGACTGACGTCATTGTTTTGTAGCCACAAGTACATCAGAGCGAAGAGCAGTGCTCAACAGGCAACACCTCATGTCGCCGTCAGTCACAAGTCACTGCGTGCCTTCGTTTTCAGTGCCATCATTGATGAGAATCCAGCCTCGCAGCGATAGGTCGAGGTCCAGTATGGCCAGTGCACGCACCGAAAGAAGAGGATAGTCGTCATTCAGTGTCGCCCAAAATGTCGGAGGCTCTTGCTCAGGGAAATCGACTCTCAGCTGAGTATCCTCACGAATTTGAAGAAATTCTACCTTCGCAGCAACATCAGTATCACAGATGGCACTGTCCTTCACTGAGAAGGGTCTGGAGATCCACGCATCAGTACAGCGGTCATCCAGTCCTGGAAAGTAACTGTCGATGGCGTCATTCACTGCCAGAAGATGAGCTGAGATCTCCTCACGGAAACTGCATTCAGCTTCTGCCATAGAATCTAGGATAGTTGTCATCTGAGGGAAGAAAGTTGTGTCACTGTCCTGAACTCTTTTCACGTAAAGTTGAATCTTACACTTGAATACTGCCACTTTGTCACGAACTGTGTCCAGCACTGCAAGGTTTCCTTGGAGTGAAATATTCAGGGAATTCACTTCAAAGAAGAAATCAGCCAAGTAGGCAACCTTTGTTACGAAACAGTCATCTTGCATCATTTCGTGAAGAAGATTTTCTTTCGAGGTTCGACCTTCTTGCAGCAACATCGTTATTTCCTCTCGAAGTTGCAGCACGCGATTCAGAACTTTGCCACGTGAGAGCCAACGTACCTCCGTGTGAAACAGGAGAATTAAGAAGACAGAGCCCATTTTTTCACAAAGCACTTTAAAAATCCTTGAAGTTGTTGCGCTCCCTCGGATATGGTTCCCAATCTTCACAACGTCTGTGAGCACTTCAAGTCCTTTTCCTCATCTGCTCCTATTCTCTCACTCCTCATCTTTATCATCTTTAGACTCCTCTTCCTCCTACACCGATTTATCCCTCCCTCATCTTTATCATCTTTGTACTCCTCCTCCTAGTTATTCTTCCCCTGCTCCTACTCCTCAACTACTCTTCTCTCCATTATGTGTAGGCGCCTCCTCTTCCGCGCCGTTGTTTCGTATTCCGGACACGTCGCCTCGTCCTCCGTGCACAGTTAGGCGTAATGCCACGCCTATTATATTCATATTTCCCAGTGGACAACTAATGGAGTGTGGACCCGAAGTGAGAAGCGGGAGGGGGAGGAGGGGGGAGGGGGGTTGTAGGGGGAGATGGGATGGGAGGGAGGCAGGGGTAGATGAAAAGGGTGATGGGGGTAAGGAAGACTGGGTGCGGTGGCAGGGAGGAGGGTGTTAAGTGTAGGGAGGATAATGGTGGTGGAACTATATGGTCTTATCTGCCTAGCTCGGGGAGTCCTTCATCACCTTTTTAAGTGTGGTGCAAGGAAGGTCGGCTTGGTAGGGGGGTGGCAGGGGCGGCTGGGGAGGTGCAGCAGGGAAGGATATGGGGTTGTAGAGGAGAGGAGTGGAGTTAGCAGGGTGGGAGGGGAGAGAGGGTTGGGTGGCAGGGAGAGAGGGTAGAGGGAGGGTTTGGTGGCAAGGAATGGAGGGAATGGCAGAGTACGACGAGAAGGAAGAGGAAGAGGAGGGGAAGCAGGAGGAGGAGGAGGAGGAGGAAGAGGAGGAGGAAGAGGAGGAGAAGGAGAATATGAGTGTTTGCGTGTGTGTATGTGTGTGTGTGTGTGTGTGTGTGTGTGTGTGTGTGTGTGTGTGTAATAATAATAATAATAATAATAATAATAATAATAATAATAATAATAATAAACGGTTTATTTCATGAAGTACCCGGCAGCCCTTGAGCTGAAAATATACATCAATGGAAGATGAAATGAAATGAATGAGACAAATGAACAAAGTAGTATGATTGAAAATAAAAAGGAAAATAGAAATAACAATAATAGCAATAATCATAGTAAAGATAATAATAATAATCACGATAATAATAATGATAATAATAATAGTAATCATAATCATAATAATATTCATAATAATAATAATCATAATAATAATCATAATAACAACAACAATAAGTCCTAATGAAATGTGTGTGTGTGTGTGTGTGTGTGTGTGTGTGTGTGTGTGTGTGTGTAAAGTTTTTTTGCACATTGTTAACACGTTTATTTATCTGTTCATTATTGGATGCGATATAAAGAGAGAAGGCGGTGTGTGAGATCCACTAGCTCTAGACTACTTTCCGAACTCTGCCAACTCCAATCTCCCACAAATTTCCCCAAAACATCTCCGCCAAACCGAGGTGTAGGGTCTGTGAGAGCCCCTGTTACTGTACACAGCTTACGTGATGGATCGACCAGACCGTGAAGAAGAGTTATCACCCACCTCGGCCTCCGGCAGCACCTCAAGTACCGAGAAGAACAAGCCCGCCAAGAGGAAGTCCCTCTGCCTGGGGGAGGAGACAACGTCTCCTGCCGTAGTGAAGAAAAGGAAGTGTGTGAGTGACGGCTGCGTTGCCCACACTTACTCTGGCCCCGAGAAGAACAAACCTGCCAAGGGGAAGTCCCTCTGGCTGGAGGAGGAGGAGAAAAAGTCTCCTGACGTAGTGAAGAAAAGCTTGTGCTCCGTTGGCCGCAGCGCCGCCGAGCACCAGGTGAGCGTCCCCGGACAGCAAGGGGACGACAAGAGAAGGGAAGTCACCAAGAGACCGGCACCAGACGCCGAGCACCAAGTGAGCGTCCCCGGACAGCAAGGGGACGACAAGAGAAGGGAAGTCACCAAGAGACCGGCACCAGACGCCGAGCACCAAGTGAGCGTCCCCGGACAGCAAGGGGACGACAAGACAAGGGAAGTCACCAAGAGACCGGCACCAGACGCCGAGCACCAAGTGAGCGTCCCCGGACAGCAAGGGGACGACAAGACAAGGGAAGTCACCAAGAGACCGGCACCAGACGCCGAGCACCAAGTGAGCGTCCCCGGACAGCAAGGGGACGACAAGACAAGGGAAGTCACCAAGAGACCGGCACCAGACGCCGAGCACCAAGTGAGCGTCCCCGGACAGCAAGGGGACGACAAGACAAGGGAAGTCACCAAGAGACCGGCACCAGACGCCGAGCACCAAGTGAGCGTCCCCGGACAGCAAGGGGACGACAAGAGAAGGGAAGTCACCAAGAGACCGGCACCAGACGCCGAGTGCTCGTCGTGGCCCGCTAAGAAACAGCGGCAGGGGCCTTCAGGGAACGAAGGAAAGGAAGAATTAAAAGACTACTGGAAGCTACCTGACAGGCGGAGGCCCGCTGGAGAAAAGCAGCAACAGTTCTCCGCTGAAGAGAGGCACGCCGTGAGTCTCCTTCAGGAGGCAGGCGTCCCTCTCCTCGACGAGCGACAGGAAGCCCTGCTGAGCAGCAAAGCGCACGAGACTCTGGGCGCCGGGGCCTTCGGCTCCAGCTGCAAGGTGTGGGACCCTCACAGCGGTGAGGAACTGGTCATCAAGACCTACTACAGTGGCAGCGTGGGGGACCTCGTGAAGGAGGCGTCCATCCTGCAGAGGCTGCAGGTGGTGGCCGGGGTACAGCGACTGGTCGGCGCCTGCGTCAGGAGGCGTTGGCTAGTAACTCGCTACGCCGGGCTGACTGTTGAGAGATATTTTGCAACAGACCCCTCGCTGCCAGACCTGCTGAGCGTCGTGCTGCAAGTCGCACGCACGCTGCAGGAACTGGCCAGGGAAGGCTACGCCCACAACGACATTAAGTTAGCAGGCTTTCAGGTGACTCAGCAAAATCTAGTTGTTGCATGAACTTATTTTCAACGAAGCCAAAATTGTGGTCTACAATAGTGAGCTGTGTTACAAACTTTATCCTTTTCAAGCCAGCAAACTTGGACTTGCTGTGGTGGCACACGTGCATTACATTGCCTTTACTGTACTGAGTATTCTTGCACTTTTCAGGTTCAGAATTGAGCAAAATAGTTTGGCAGCTATCACATCTGATATTGACTGTGCAATCAAAGTATGAGGGGATAATTTTCCATGAACTTTTGTTGCCACAGTCAACACAACTGACCAAATTTAGCAGTTCTGACAATCTCTGATGAGAAATATTGTACATGCCACAATGCTCATTCACCTCTCCAACCTTTCGATGTTCAGGTGGCAACAAGCTGTGTCTAAAGCTTGCTGCACTTTGGGTGGGAGGTTCAACAAACGAAGTCGAGGCAGACGCCGCCGCGACACCTGCAGCAGCAGCAGCGGAGGAGCAGATACATCATTCTCACTGTCTTTTCTCCACCTTTTCAGAGCTTTCTGACGATTAGTTGAACTTGTAGCCTTCCTTTTAGCGCTGACACGAGGCATGTTTCAGTCGGAGTAGTGAAATATATCAAAATAAATGAGCATGGTAGGTCAAACGTGGTTATGAGTGACGCATATGCAGGCCCCACGCTGATATCGATCCATCTGACGCCGCCAGGCCCCGCCCCGCACACCACACCACACACTGTGCTGCCGGTGAAGACACCTAAACTATCGTACAACAATATCAGAGCAAAAAATCGTAAAAACACAGCAAACAAAACGAAAAATACAAGGAAAACAAATCATAAGAAAGAAAGAGGCGTGGCAGGCCGGCGGGGCTTTAAATTCCTGGGCATTTAAAGCGCCATTAACCTGAGAAGGAGTGCGTCGTGGGTCTGACAGCGGGTCGCCCGCGATGTAGTGATACTTCATCTCACTAAACACGAATTTTCAAGAAATCGATTTTTTTTCACCGAAATGACAGCAGACAACCAAGCCTAGCATAACCAACTGATTAATGTTCAGTGTCCTGTCTTTTATTATCAATTAGTAGTATTTGGTATTAGCACACCCAACTGCTTAACGTTCAGTGTCCTGCCTTTTATCACCACTAAGTAGCCCAGCACATCGAACTTATTAATGTACAGTCGCGCTACGAAGTGTTGACACAATTTTCATAATCTTTTGGACACGGCTGGCGACGTCTGGCAACTACCCTCGGTGAAACATTCGCTACCGACTTTTATAAAACTACTTGATTTGAAGTCTAGTTTTGCACACACCTAATAAATATCAGTGATTCCATTAAATGCAATGAAAATTAACAGTGTACTCTATGTGTATGTGGCGAAGAGAAACGTATTGGAATGATAGTCTATGTAGCCACATTCATTTGCAGAATCGCCGGGGCGGAGTAGAGGTCACTTCACTATTTATACCTACAAGTTATAAATAATATTATTTTGATCAGATATATATAATTGACTCGACAGTGGTGAATGGAAGAAAGTGATAGGCTAGCAGTGCAGCGCCGATCAGGCATCGTCTCTACCCATACAATAGGCTATTATTTTTATTATCGCGTCGTCTGTCGTGTGTTTCGATGGTTTCGTGCAACTTTTAATTATATGTCTGGCCACTTGTCGATAATTCTCTTTGGATTTTACCGTTAATTAAAAATTTACACTTGATTTTTTATCTCTTCAGAATCTCGCTGATTTGACACACACAAGATAAGTCATGCATGAATGTCGTTCCCGATGAGGTCATCATCAAATGCTAGTTTATTATGTAGTATTTATTTCGCATTTTATCAAATGAAGTGCAGCTAATTATTTTTTCCTATTATTCTATAATATAGGGTTTATCACTACACTGAAAGAACAATATATATATATATATATATATATATATATATATATATATATATATATATATATATATATATATATATATATATATATATATATATATATATATATATATATATATATATATATATATATATATATATATATATATATATATATATATATATATATATATATATATATATATATATATATATATATATATATATATATATATATATATATATATATATATATATATATATATATATATATATATATATATATATATATATATATATATATATATATATATATATATATATATATATATATATATATATATATATATATATATATATATATATATATATATATATATACTTAGTCTTAACATGGAACTCATTTGACTATTTTAATTTCTTGAACGAAAACTGTATCAAAATGTTTCGGCAGAGCTGCTTAATATATCGTTTTAAGGTAAAAACTTCCACTCTATTGAATTTATTTCCTTTCTCAGTAGCATATTTTGTGTATCTAACAAAATCACTCCTAAACATCCCTTCCCTTCGAATAATATTATGTATTATTTGAACTTAAGTCATTGCACACTGTCTCAACACCTCGTAGCGCGACTCTACAACGTCCTATCTTTCATCATCAATTATTATTTTAGGCCCAGCACAACCAACTTATTAGTATTCAATGTCCGGTCTTTTATCATCAATTAGTAATATGCAGGCCTAACACAACAAAATTATAAATGTTCAATGTCCATCTTTTACCATCAATGTGTAACATATAGGCTTAGCAAAACCAACTGATTAATGTTCAGTGTCCTGTCTTTTATTATCAATTAGTAGTATTTAGGATTAGCACGCAGTGAAGGCGGTGGCTGAGTCGTCAGAGTAACGGCTCCGTGTTCAGAAGGACGCGAGTTCAATCCCCGACCGGTGCCACCAAGCTGGGATTTTTCAGCCGCCGCCGAGTGGCTTACCCGGACTCTAGATTCTAGGATCAAAGATGAGCTCTGGGAGGGCAGCATGAGCCAATGCAAGATGGCGCCACTATAAACACTCGCCTGCGCCAGAACGGGCCGGGCCGACCATCAGGACCCACCGGAAAGAAGCCTTGGACCGACCATCAGGATCCACTGGGAAGAAGCCTACCGGCGCAATAGGCCGCAAAAAAAAAAAAAAAAAAAAAAAAAAAACTGCTTAACGTTCAGTGTCCTGCCTTTTATCACCACTTAGTAGCCCAGCACATCGAACTTATTAATGTACAATGTCTTATCTTTTATTATCAATTAGTATTTTAGGCCCAGCACAACCAACTTATTAGTGTTCAATGCCCTATCTTTTATCATCAGTTAATAGCACAGCACAAACAACTTATTAATGTTCAAAGTTCTCTCTTTTATCATCAATTAATAGTATTTAGTTCTAGCACAACGAACTTGATAATGTTCAATGTCCTGTCTTTTATCATTAATTGGTAGTATTTAAATATAGGAAAATCAACTTGATAATATTCAATGTCCTTTTTTTATATAAATCAATTAGTAGTATTTAAGCCTAGCACAAACAACTTATTATTATGCAATGTCCTGTATTTTATCATCAGTTAGTAGCCTAGCACAAGCTCTTTGTTCTGTTTTTATCATCAATTAGTAATATTTAGGGCTAGCACAACCAATTTACTAATGTTCAGTGTCCTGTATTCCATCACCAATGAGTAGCCTTGCACAAGCAACTTAGTAATGTTTAATGTCCGTTATTTTATCATAAATTAGTATTATTTAGGCCTAGCACAACCACCTTATTAATGTTAAATGTCCTGTCTTTTATCACCAATTACTAGTATACAGGCCTAGCACAACCAACTTATTAATGTTCAATGTCCAGTATTCTATAATCATTTAGTAGCCTAGCACAACCGACTTATCAATTTTCAATGTACTGTCTCTTGTCGTCAATTAGTAGTAATCTGGCCTAGCACAACCAACTTATTATTGTTCAAAATCCTGTCTTTTTTCATCAAATAGTAGTATTTAGACCTAGAAGAACCAAGTTATTAATGTTGAATGTCCTGTCTCTTATCATCAAATAGTAGTATTTAGCCATAGCGCAAACATCTTATTAATATTCAATGTCCTCTGAATTATCGTTAGTTTGTAGCCCAGCACAACGAAATTATTAATAGTCAATGTCCTGTCTTTTATCATTAATCAATGGTATTTAGGCCTAGCACAACTAACTTATTAATGTTGACATAGTCTTTTATCAGCAGTTAGTAGCCTAGCATAACAAACATTCATGTTCAATGTCCTGTCTTTAATCATCCATTTGTAGTACTTAGGCCTAGCATAACCGACTTATTAATGTTCACTGTTCCTGTATTTTATTGTGAATCAAAGTATTTAGGATCAGCACAACCAACTTATTAATAATGTTCAATATCCTGTCTGTAGCATTAATTAGAAGTATTTAGGCCTAGCACAACCGACTTATTAATAATGTTCAATGTCCTGTCTTTAATTATCAATATGTTGTTTTTAGATGTAGCAAAACCGACTTATTAATGTTCAATCTCCTGTCTTTTCTCATTAGGTTGCTGTATTTAGGTCTAGCACAACCAATTAATTAATCTTCAATGTCCTGTCTTTTATCACCAATTAGTAGTATATAAGCCTAGCACGACCGACTTATTAATGTTAAATGTCCTGTCTCTTATCACCAATTAATATTATTAAGGCCTAGCACAACCAACTTATTAACATTTAATGTCTTGTCTTTTCTCATGAATTAGTAGTATTTAAGCCTAGTAGAACCAACTTATTAATGTTCAATGTCTTGTTGTTTATCATCAATTAGCAGTATTTATTCCTAGCAAAAGCAACTTATTAATGTTCAATGTCCTGTCTCTTACCATTAATTATTAGTATTTTAGCCTAGCACAGCCAATTATTATCATTTCTTTCTACAGCACATATAACCACTCTAGGGCAACAAATAGAATGCAAAAAAAGAAAGTTCCCTAGCTGTTAGTCTCTTATAGCGATAAATAGAAGTGGCCAAAAGAGAGGTCAATTTCGGATGGAGAGGAGTCTTGATACACTATTCTTGAAAGAGGTCGAGTCATAGGCAGGAGAAAATACAGACGAATCAAGACTGTTCCTGAGTTTACCAGTGAAGGGGATGAAAGAGTGGATATGCTGGTTAACTCTTGCAAGGGATGTCGACAGTATATGGATGAGCATCAATAGAAAGTCGTGTGGAGCGGGGCCGGGGGAGGGGGGGTGATACATGCAGTTAGCAAGTTCAGAAGAGCAGTCAGCGTGGAAATATCGATAGAAGATAGAAAGAGAGGCAACATGGCTGCGGAATTTAAGAGGTAGAAGGATATCAGTATGAGGAGGGGAGCTGATGAGACAAAGAGCATAAGACTCCACTCTGTCCAGAAGAGCTGTGTGAGTGAAACCCCCCCACACGTGAGATGCATACTCCATACGAGGGCGGATTAATTGATTGATTACTGGAGCGTTCATCTTGGCGCCACAACTGCTGGATCATATGGCGCCGAATTTAATACAGATCTATTATACTCTAAAACAATAAAATCGAAAAAAAACACTAATAAAACTATATAAAACCACTTAAAAAATATGCACTAATAGAGCTATTGAAACTACTATGCATTTCATCGTAATTTGGTGTTATAGGAGAGAGTCAAATTTATGTACTCTTTTACGATTTATTGCTTGATTTTAAGAGGGACACACAAAATCAAGAGCAAGGTTCGGATAAGTCGCCCCCCCCCCTCCCTCTCCTTCATCACCCTCCTCCTCTCCCTAACAAGCATCCCCCCCTCCCCCTCCCACACTCATCCTTCTATCACCCTTCCCAATCCCTCCCTCCTCTTTCCCCTCCGATGTCCCCCCTCCTCCCTCTCCCTCTCCCTCCCTCTCCCTCTCCCTCTCTCTCTCTCTCTCTCTCTCTCTCTGAATTGCACAACACATTAAAATATATAAATACATTGCACATTACTATGTGTTTGGTTGTTTTCCTGCATCTGTTATTCGATTGGTCATATGCTGTGATGAGATAGAATGGACAATGAGCAAAATCATTGTACAACGAAAGTGTCACTAAAATTGTAAAATAATTTATATCAGTCATAAAATGAATGGGTAATTATACACACAGGAATACATGGATGTCATTTTAATCGTCATCAGTGTCAGTGTCAAGGAGCATATCATCCTCATCATCACCGTCAAAAGTAACAATGACGGGTTCCACACAGTCATGGATATTATCAGAGGACCAATAATCCTCCTCAAACCTCATGGCTCGTCGAACAGCACCTTCCCAAATTTTCGTGTTCGCGCACAGCCTTGCTTCTTCTATCTTGGTCCTTAAGCTGGCACGAGTAAAGCGTTGCATTGACGAGCGGACATACTTCTTCATACACCCCCACACCTGTTCAATAGCATTAAGTTCAGGGTGGGCTGGTGGAAGTCGGACCACTTCGTGACCCCATTCTCTGATGAGATTATCTACTGAATACTGTGGCTTTGGTCTGTTTTCATGGCATATTCGCAGCAGTTCGGGGCGAGTAGCGTGAGGTGAGAAGGGAATTTTTCTTTCCTCCAACCATTGTACAAGACCAGCTTTGTTGGTGGCGGTGGTGGGGCAGCGAGACTCCTCCGTCAGCTGGCTGTGATAGGGAGCATTGTCTAACACTATAACTGATGGCTCATCCAGTACTGGTAAAAGATGAGATGTGAGCCACTTGATAAAATGGCTGCCATTCATTTCCCGTGATAGTCACCAGTTTTTGTCTTTGCAGGAAACATAGGAAAGAATCGTCCACAAAACCTTTGCCAGTGCCACCTGCTACCACCACAAACCGCTCCCCTTCACCAGGTGGCACCTGACGACTATAGGTCGCACTGGTTACAGGTTGTGTTGTGTCCACCCACTCTCTGTTGTGTGACATCCTTGTGGTGAACCACGTTTCATCCACGTACACCACCTGTCTTCCTTTCTGTCGGTAATGCTTCA
Organism: Eriocheir sinensis; assembly: GCF_024679095.1. Classification (NCBI taxonomy): domain Eukaryota; kingdom Metazoa; phylum Arthropoda; class Malacostraca; order Decapoda; family Varunidae; genus Eriocheir; species Eriocheir sinensis. Next base: position 185,327 of record NW_026111535.1, on the reverse strand, counting down.
GCGACCGAAGAGCTTCAATGCGGCGGCATACAATGTCAAGGGACTCTTTTCGTACATACATTTTTCTCTGTGATACTCTATACCTGAACCCCATGCTGTACAACACACGCCATACCGTCGTCTCGGAGGTCTCACTGGGTATAATATCAGCCTTCCTTAATTCTTCCGTGAGGGTGGCAATAGTGAAGTTTCCTTTTGCAGCAAACTTTGCATGCAAAAAACGCCGAACAGCTCCAATCGTGAAGCTGTCAAAAACAGGTTGTGTAGTGGAGGATGTCGTGGAGTCCAATGGTGGAATGGCATGAGTGCCAGATGTCTCAGGTGGTGAGTGTTGCGTGGAGTGCCTGTAGCGTTGCACCATCACTCGAACTGCATGTGTGGTCTCACCCAGCACTTTAGCCACACGCTCATACGGCCTATGGGGAAGACAGAAGTGTAAAATAAAGTACGGGAAAAGACCGATTACTTACGATTACTCAACTGGGTATTATGACAGTCATGATATAACTATCCCAAAAAAAAAACAATAATAAGACTACACATATAAAGTTATGTGTAATAATTACCGGTTAAGACTTATTTTCAGTGTGCCGGCTTTCCTCTCTTGGTCGAACATAGTAAAAAGCCTGAGTGCAATCACTTTTTTGCACCTGTTGGGGCATCTCAGTATACTCGTCATGGCCAGCAAGACTGTAGCGTCTTCAGTACACAGCGACAAACCACGGTGTTAGGGAAGTCAGGAGAGAGAGAGAGAGAGAGAGAGAGAGAGAGAGAGAGAGAGAGAGAGAGAGAGAGAGATATGGGGGGGAAATTGAAACATTTGAAACATTTGAAACACTTGAAGCATTTTATCATACCAAGATGTATCAACCTCGAGAGAGAGAGAGAGAGAGAGAGAGAGAGAGAGAGAGAGAGAGAGAGAGAGAGAGAGAGAGAGAGAGAGAGAGAGAGAGAGAGAGAGAGAGAGAGAGAGAGGCGGGGGGACATCGGAGGGGAAAGAGGAGGGAGGGATTGGGAGGGGTGATAGAAGGATGAGTGTGGGAGGGGGAGGGGGGACGCTTGTTAGTGGGAGAAGGAGGGAAGTGATGAAGGAGAGGGAGGGGGGTAAGGCGACTTATCCGAACCTTTGCTCAGGATTTTGTGTCCTCACTGACTACAGCTTAAAATCGTAAGAGTAAACTCATAAAGTATATAAATTTGACTCTCTCCTATAACACCATAAATTACGGCGGGCTGTTGATAACATTGTGTTAGAATGTCATTGCTGTCCGACGAATAGCCTTCAAGATATTCCCGAAAAAACGATGTCACATCGGGTCTGAAATGCATAGTAGCTGAAAATAAAATAAAAGATAAAAACAACGATAGAAAGTCAATAAAACCTACAGGAGGTTAAGGACGCCAGCCTCCTTTAGGAAGCCAAATACATCATGCCCCGGGGAAAATGCCTTCTCCCCCAGCACCAGAGATAGAGAAAAGCCCATTTCCACCCCGACACCGGGGAAGGTACAGTCGCGGGCAGAAGTGAAGACACAGATTTCAGTAACTTTCGTTCACAGACACTAAAGAATTTTCGTATTTAATTTGATTCACGAGCAATAAATTTGTAAAATACCTAATAAAAACACTTGTTTATAAATAAAAGAAGGTAACTACTTTGTTGGGGTGAAAATATCCATTTAATGCTAAAACAATTATCATGTCATTAATGTGACTTTGCTTTCTGGCAACTACCAATGGCTGATCTTTCCGCTACTTATATTACTATAATGTCCAACTCTTTTAATCAAACTGTAACATAAAATCAATAATCAACGTTAATACTTGAACATGATTTTAACTCGTATGATAAAATTATACTGTTTGAGTGTGGAAGAACAATGGACGAAGATTTATGAAACGTTATCGTTCAGTGTAGGGATAACTCCTTGGGATGATAGGCTACACACATCATCTTATAAAAGTTATTATTAGCCTTATATTTTAATATATATATATATATATATATATATATATATATATATATATATATATATATATATATATATATATATATATATATATATATATATATATATATATATATATATATATATTTTTTTACAACAAAGGAAACAGCTCAAGGGCACACACACACACAAAAAAAAAAAAAAAACTCTTCTCGCTGCTCCCAAAAAAAGGATCAAAAGAGGTGGTCGAAAGAAAGGTCAATTTCGGGAGGAGAGGTAACCTGATACCCTCCTTTTGAAAGAGTGTTATAGTGGGATATCAATGTATTATTGTTATTGTTATTATTTAATATCACCACGAATTAGGCATACAATTGTCAGTGGAAAAAAAACATGACAGATAGATCACGCCACCTTATAGGAATGTCGTCCGTCAGTGTTTACCGTCTCAGTTTGTATACAAAGCATTTCATCAAGCGTGGAGGTCACCTTGACATACGTGACCAATTGTAACTTCGTTATTTTCCAATCTGTAACTCATATCTCCTTCACGAGAGTCCGACTGACACACGACGGCAGTCGCTCTCGCTCCGACGCTCCTGTACATATAGGCTAAGAATATATTCGCCTTAAGGAAGCTGAATTCTTAACCAACGCCTTTAAACGCCCTCCGGTATACCGTTACATAATTGGCGGCAGCCGGTGTCCCAACGTGCCATAGCCATCGCTACCTAGTTCTCCTACACGAGCTCCAAGCCTCGAGAACTCACCAACAACTCCGGGGACAGGCGTAAACGGGAGGAAGGAGTCACAGGCCACCTACGAGCCGGGCCACCCACAGGCCGGCGCAGCCGAAAGCGAGGGCCACAATCTACAAGCCGCCCCACCCGCTACAAGCCAGCACTGCTACAAGCACTCCAAGCCCTCCGCGTCGCGCAGAAGGAGGCACTCGCAGCTGCGCCCACACAACCCACAAGCACCTAGCAACACAGCGGACGGCAACACCGCCGCTGCCGGGAGCATCGGCCCAAACCTCTTCCGGCAAATAGTCAACCAGGGCAACCGCGGACATCTCCCGGTGACTGCAAGCAGTTACCACTACCGTTCCTGCAAGGCGTCTTCTCAAGAGGTTACACACCCAAGGCACCATATCTACAACCGCTGCCCCATCTCTCAATAAAACAAGACCGCCGCAGCCGTTCTACGTCTGGCCGCAGTGTTCCGGCCGCTCGCCTAGCCCTGCCACAGGCCACGGCCAGTCACATCGCTGAATGAGCAGTTTCCAGCAGCCATTCCGAGTCTCCCGAGGTCCGCCCTTCAATCAACTCTCACCGCCTTCCTGCCGCGGCCATGGTCTTCCAACGCGACTCCACAGGCTGCACGTACCCAAGGGCGTCGACACCCTTTCGTCCCCAACTCTACGTCAACTGATTTTATCGGTATTGTACCTGTTCCAAATACTTTTCCAAATGCAAACTCAGCAACTTTACATCAGAGGCACGAATATTTTATTTCTGCGTATCTAACACTGATAATCAGTCATAATTGTGAGAGTAACGATCATTCGCTTACGAGAGTGAGCCTTCTTGTTGTCTGCTAGCGGTAAAACTGTGAATTCCCTTATCTAATTTAATCTTCCTCAGTGTGCCCTTGCTACATTTTCTCTTCTCCGCTCGGGAGGGAACCCGCACTTTTAAGGGCATACTCATTTACTTCTCCTACCCAACAACCCGCTGCTATTATTGGTTATTATTTCATATAACCTATAACATTATAAAATTACCTTATAACCTAACATTATAACCTTAACTTCTATTACGTCTAACAGGCACCTTGCTAGCCATCCTTTCTTGTTTTTAGGGGTACTGCACAAGCTTTTAACTCAGACACGTTACGTTAGTAATTACAGCTATCAAAATATGCTCATATATTGTAACTGATTTAAACCATAGTATGAACAAGGACACTCTCGCTAAACTCGGCGACACCTTTAAACAGTTGTCTCTTCCTTCGGGTGAGGGAGAAAGCATCAGGCATCAATGACCTTCATGTTGTAAATTTACGTTCAGGTACACAGTACTCCTCAATCCCCGGGTGCGTCTGAATACTTAACCCCCACTCAGCCGATCACAATGCCTACTAATCCACCTCCTCCCCCCCCTCCTGCCGAGGGCACTGCCCACTACCCCCCTCCCCCGATTCGGGTCATTCCAACTCACGCCAGTATTCGGCAGTTCTCTGGCAGCGAAACAAATTATTCAGCGAGACTTCCTCGATCTTTGTGAGTCTGCCATCGCCAATTCCTCCATTACGGAAGATCATGATAAAATTGCATTCATTCGGTCCTGGTAACTACCAGGCTCTCGGGCACTAAATTTGATGCAGTCCTCAGCGTTCGCTTCGGGGGACATTGGAGTAAACTATGAAATTTTTAAAGGAAATTTCATAAAAATCTTCGGAGGCGGGAGTAAACCAAGCATCGTTAGACAGATCGCACACACGGTTGAGTCCCTCCAAAAAAAATCCTCAATAAAGCCGATTTGGGACGCCATGACAGGCAAATCAGCTGGCGGTTGACTGTGTCAAAAATTTCGAAGACGCCCAGTGGCTCCCAGGCGGCAGTATGCAAAAACAACAGGTGAGGACAGTTCTGGAGTTGCTTTTTCACTTGTTTCATATTTCAGAGAAGCACCGCCGTTCTGCCCTTCCCTTGACCTTCAAACCGGGCGGAAAGTTGGTTGACTTCGTCTCAGAGTTAGAAGTCAAGGTTCAAGAACACACTCACCATCAACCCCTCGCAACAGCCGCAGCATTGCAGGCACAAAGTAAGGCTTCTCTCACGTGTAGTTTTTGCAAACAATCAGGACATTCTGAACATTCTTGCTTCGCGAAACGTAGGGAATCAACACACTCAAGACAGGGCTCTGATAGGAGATCAGGAGGTTACAGGGGCGGGCATCATTCATCACACAGGAACCCTAGGCCAAACCATCAGCGGAAGATTGCCTTTTGCCATGTCCACGGGAATTGTTTTCATGATTCAGACAGTTGTTATGCAATACAAAAGGACAAGAAGGAACAGAAGAACAAGTCCTCAGCGGACAGTACACCACACTCCTCCTCGTCTCAGAATAAAAAGGCATGACTTCGTGACAGCCCCAAGACATACATCCAAGTATCCCATAAGGACGATACTAATTGGGAGCAACTTGACTCCGTCATCGCCGCCTTGGGACGGACAAGCATAATTGCCCTCCCTTGCAAGGTGGGCAAAATTTCACTCACCTTAGCGGTAGACACAGGCGCGACAGTCAATGTAATCTCAGACTCCGCTTACAGATCACTGACACGACAGGCGAGAGAGAAAACTTGGCCGCTCCAAGAGAACGACCTGAATGTGGTAGGCGTGACAGGCACCACTTTGATAATCCTAGCGCGAGTACCACTAACAGTCAGCTTACATGAAAAGGTATGTCCCTTTCGAGATTTCTTTTATGTATCTAGCAGGTTTGCCTTACCTGTGGATGGGATCTTAGGATTAAACGCTATGAAAGACCTGTACATAACCATAACCCCTGAAAGCAACGCGATCGTGTATCAAGGACGACGCATACAGGGGATGGTAAATCCATCGCCTATGTCACCTGTCATCCCGCCCTCAGAGGGGGAAATTGACCAACCCACCACAGACTCAGGGTCTGCCACCGCCCAAGTGTCACCTCTTACGGTCAAACCACACGAAAACATTACAGACTTCTGGCGAACAGTAACGGCAGTAGAAGGTTCGCAAATAGTTCCGGATCGTGCTGCAAAACTTGTTAAAATCCGGTTACCTAACGCCCCTCCAACGGGCAGTGATATGTGTATCGCCGGAGCACCACACATACACCGGGTGACGGTGAAGGTAACTCTCGCGACAGTCAAGGAGGGAGGTATCGCAGAGGCATTGGTAATAAACACGTCAGGATCCCCTGTATCCTTAAAACACGGTGTTAGATTATGCCAGTGTCTAGTGCAGTGATTCCCAACCGGTGTGCCGCGGCACCAAGGGGTGCCGTGAGATCTTTTGAGGGTGCCGCCAAAATTCAGGGGAAAAAATTGCATTAACTTCACTCTCTCTGCTTCTGCTGCTGCTGCACAATTTAGCGATCGAATTTTCAACTTAGCTACTTTTCATTGAATTTGTATAATAATTTGTACTTATGGAAAATTACAATCCAGGAGAACAATACTAATTATATGATTTCTACTTGGTGTTTGAAGCTGTCATATTTGGCAGATATTTTCATGAAGCTGAATGAACTAAATCTCTCAATGCAGGGGAGACTTGAGGGAATTGTAACATCAGTTAACAAGATGAAAGGTTTCCAGAGAAAGTTAAAATCATGGAAGTCGGCTGTTCAGAAAGACGATGTGTCAAACTTCCCTTCTCTTCAACAACCAGGATATAAAGGTCTGGGAACTGTAAAAAATCTGATTCTTAATCACTTGGAACAACTAAGAGAAGCAGTTGATAAGTATTTTCCATCGCTTTCTACAGAGAAGCTCGATTGGATTGTATCACCCTTCGAACTGGCTGACATGGCTGAAGAACAGGACTTCACGGCAATAGAACGTGACGAATTTCTTGATATGTCTGCTGATTCAACACTGAAAGTCAAATTTGAGAAGAGTGACGTGACACTGGCAGCTTTTTGGCATGGAACATCGGGGGAATATCCTAATTTGGCTAAGAAAGCTATTTCTCTACTTTTGCCTTTCTCCACATCGTATCTGTGTGAGCAGGCATTTTCTGCCATGGCAACAATAAAATCGAAACAAAGAAATAGGCTTCTTTCACTTGAGGATGATATGCGGGTGGCATTATCAACAATAAGACCTGATATCAAGAGTTTGTGTTCCAAGCATCAATCGCAAGTTTCACACTAAGTATACATGCATGGTTCACTCTTGTCTATTTGTGTGTATGTCTTGTATCATAGTGTAACACTGTAACTACTTGAATACATTGTGCAACTACTGTAAAACTTGTCACAATTACATATTTGTATTATAATACCATTTTTTGTAATAGCAGGATCAGTGTAAAGAAAATTTTCATATCTATGTATAAGGTGTTGTTACATCGATGCAAAATGTCGAAATGAAAAAAATATATATAATAAAAAAACAACGGAGATTTTAAATATGTATTTCCTTATAAGGGTGCCGGGAAGTTTTGAAAGGCTTGCCAAGGGTGCCGCAAACTAGAAAAGGTTGGGAACCACTGGTCTAGTGTATGGGAAAAACGTAGCCCCGGAACCAGCTGAATACCCTTCAGCCGCCCAAGTCTCAGGCATAACCTCGGTGTGTCAGGATTCTCATAAACAAGACACAGCTAATTTAGAGGCATTCCTAAAAGTTGCACACTATTCCGAAATTAGGCCTACCTTATAGTCCGGCTGCTGGAACAATATAGGGGGGCGCTTGCTCTGCCAGGCGAGCCGTTTGGAGTTACGCAGTGTGCTGTACACCACATTAAGCTAAAACCCAATACCAATCCTGTATATAACAATGCATACAAGCTCCCCCACAGTCAGAGGGAAGTTGTGCAGCAACTTATATCTGATATGTTAGAACAAGGTGTCATCAAAGAATCGAACTCCCCGTGGAATTCACCCTTGTTTCTGGTTCCAAAGAAAGACGGTTCTTATCGCCCTGTGATTGATTTCCGGCGTGTGAACAACGCGACCGTGGATGATCATTTTCCGCTTCCCGTTCTTAGAGATCTTCTGATGTGTCTCAGTAGAGGAAATAAAGTCTTTACGACTCTAGATCTGGTCATTGGCTACTGGCAACTGCCCATGGCCCCCGAGTCCCGTGAAATAACGGCTTTTAGCACACCTCATGGTCACTATGAGTGGACGAGGATGCCATTCGGGCTCAAAGGAGCTCCCTTGACCTTCCAAAGGACAATGAACAGTATTTTTGGTGACTTGCTGGGCAACTCTGTCTATGTGTATTTAGACGACATCATCATAGCAAGTAAAGACGTGCATGCACACATGGAAACCCTAAAAGCAGTCCTACACAGACTTCAAGAGGTCGGATTAAAGCTCAAAATCACCAAATGTGAATTCTTAGACTCGGATCAAGTTCTTGGGGCATGTCGTGGACGAATTCGGCATCCACACAGTGGACGACAAAATAAAAGCTATTGCCGCGTTCCCTCAGCCAACATCTACAGACAAGGTACGGTCTTTCTTGGGAGTCGCAGGTTATTACAGGACTTTCATAAAGGACTTCGCAGCACGCGCGAGTCCCCTAACCCATCTATTAAAGGAAGACGTACCATTTCAGTGGCTCCCAGCTCAACAAACGAGCTTTGATGATTTAAAGAGCGCTTACGCAGGCTCCGGTCCTTGTCTTTCCGGATTTCAAGGACCCCTTTCAGCTTTGTACCGACGCTTTGGCTAGTGGAATAGGAGCCGCTCTTATGCAAACAGATAAGTCCGGCAAAGAGCATGTGATAGCGTGTTACCCACCTAGAGGCGGTTGTCATTGTGTGGGCTCTGAAGCATTTTCGAGACATAGTGATGAGGTACAAAATTGTGGTGTATACGGACCACGCGGCCATCACTGATCTTTTCAAGGGAGAAAACCTACACGGTCGTCTGGCAAGATTGTTCTTAACGACTCAAGCATACAATCCTGAGATAAAATATATCACCGGGAAAACAAATGTGGTCGCAGATGCCTTATCTCGAAATATTCCGATAGGCGCGATTACCACCCCAGAGGTCATCCACAACTTCACTTCACCTGAGCTACACACTGCTCAGCGAGACCACCCGGTGTGGAAGAGGTTAATTTACGCCCTAGAGTCGGGAGACGAAACAAACCTTACTGAAGTGCCAGTTCCCTTTTCACAATTCTTCCTCTCAGAGGACAACCTCCTTTGTAGGTCATGGCCAACCAAACCAGTACCTATAGAACAACTGGTCATCCCAGACAAATACGTCCCCGTGACGCTTAAGCTGGTCCATGACACACCCATTGCGGGTCACCCAGGAAGGGACAAGACACTATCTGTCACCAGACGAAAATACTACTTGCCCACATTACGGGTTGATGTAGAAAAACATGTCGCACATTGCGTCGTTTGTGCTAAACACAAGGGGTCCGTAAAAGGGCCAGCACCGATGTTGCAATACCCAGTACCAGAGGAGCCATGGGATGTTGTTAATACAGACTTATTACAGCTCCCACAGAGCCAACATGGTTCGCGCTACTTATTGGTGTGCGTCGACCAGTTCTCTAGGTTTCTAGCTCTAGCGCCTCTCAAGGACAAGACAGCCACACGCGTGGACCATGCCCTCGTGACGCACGTGTTGTGTCCACATTCGTCTCCTCGAATTCTTTTGAGTGACAATGGCACCTAGTTTAAGAACACGGTATTGAGCGAAATATGCGCTCAGTTTAACATCACGCAATCCTTCATCACAACTTACCACCCAGCTGCTAATGGGTTGGCGGAGAGGGCTAATACGAAAATCTTTCAGGTCATCAGGCCTATCGTGAACGATCTCCACGATAATTGGGAGGATTGGCTATCGCATATAGCCGCTTCCATAAATACGTCGGTAAACGACTCTACGGGGAAGTCTCCCTACTACATCTTATATGGGGTGGAGAAACGTCTTCCGTACGACTTCCTAACAAAACCACAACAACCTTTTTACAACATTGATAGGTACGCACAACAGCAGATGCATATGTTTTTCCAAGATACACTCAGAGGTTGGGAGTACGTTAAAAGCTACAAAGGTTGAAATGATGTCAAAACAACACAAACAAGCCGTCCCGGTGAAATTAAAAGAGGGTAACACAGTCATAATTAACCAAGCGGATAGGAGTTCGAAACTGGGAGCTAAATTTGTTGGTCCTTACCGATTTGTTCGGAATGTCAGGGGAAATCGGTTCGAGGTTCTAGAGTCAAATAGTGGAGTCAGTCTAGAAGTTCACAGTGATCGTCTGAAAGTAATTCCCTCACCTTTGGACCTTGATATTGATCATTCCCCCTCAGAGTCAAATGCTCAACAAGATCATATCCCCACCCATTGCTATAATTTAAGACCACGGGTATAAATACTTCATTCCCACCACTTTCAGATCATGATGTTGCGTTTTCTGATCATCTTGTTGTACCTCGGCTCCTTGCAACGATACCCATCCACCTGAAGCCTGGCCCCCTCACGGCACACATAGGAGAGGTCTTCCTCATAGAAGATGTGCTCCTCGTAAAATATCCATATACTTCCTTGACCAACACCACAGACGCAATCAGGATAGTCTCAGAAAAACCTCTCGGCATGGCAGACGCCATACGGGCTACCAAGACTAGGGAATCAAAGGCACCTTCTAGTACCAACTCTCTGAATCTTTTTCAACTACTGGAGGATAGGACTCTGTTCTTACAGGGAAAAGTTGATGAGGTAGACATGGATTATAGTTTTCACTCAGTTCACTCTCGGGTAAAGAGGGGGTTGCTCAACTTCGTTGGGTCCCCCTCAAAGTTCCTCTTCGGTACGGCAACCGATGAGGACGTGCGCGATTTGCGGGACCACTACGCTCATGTACTTTCCTTTGCTGCCCGAAATCGCAGGGTGATCAACGCCAATTGTAGAAAACTTACGCGATTGCGTACTCACATTGAGGAACTGCTAGAGCAAACAAATAAGATGGTAGAAGTTACCAACATAGTTGTCAAGCAGATCGACCAGGTGAATCAGTTTCTCCTCCTAGATCAGGCCTTGCATGTATTGGAAAACGTCATTAACTCTGTCGCAACGGCAAATCAGCAGGTTATTAGCAACATGGTTGATGCAGCGCACGGTAGAGTCACACCTGCATTGTTCTCTCTACACGATTTGAGAACGACTATCCATATCGGGTATCAAAATTATAGTCTCAAACCTTTGTTCAACCCAGACATGAGTCAATATTTTTACCCCTTGATTGAATCCAGCCTCACCCCCGATGCCATAATCATTCATGTTCCGTTTCAGACGGCACACGAAATTGTCCCGTTTCCCTTTTCCGCTAAGGACAGGGTGTTAGTCCTGGACACGACCCCGTCTCTTGTTCTAATCGCGAAGGATTTCGCTGTGTATTCAACGGGTAGCTACTCACTCTTGCAATATTGCAAGGTGACGGCCTCACCCGGGTGAACGTGTCTGACGCTCTTTCCCTGTGCCCTTACAAACAGCTACCACCTACACCTGTTTTCCATAAGAACTTTCAGGGTCTACATTATATATATTTTCCTCAGTCCTTCTATGTATCAGACATCTGCCCGGAGGGTACCACTTATCAACGGGTTACTGGTCACTATAACATAGCGGAAGCATGCTATATCCGCTCCACTAACATAACAACGTACCCGTCCCGGATCCGTCTGGTTTTCACGGCCAATATTTCCCATCGAGTGTTTCCTCTGCGGTCTCTCGATAACATTCACTTCTCCAGCATCTCTTATGTGACTTATTCCCTTAATTCATTATCTTTCGCAAACGTAACAGAGTTTGCAGAAACCCTGGAGGAAACGCTGCCTGAATGTAGAGGGTAAAGTTTTGAACTGGGTCAAGGCGTGGCTTAGCAATAGGAAGCAAATAGTGCAGGATAACACACGAATACACCGGGCAACTGCCAGTATCCAACCCTAGGTACTCGATAAGGGCAGATAGGAATGGGAAGGAAAGATAACGGTGTCATGGCAGACGCTACCCGAAACCCAAAAGGTTTAGGGAGACTAGGTCGCTCATCATATGCAGGCGAACGGGAATCCCGCAAAATTGACACACAAGGAACTGATTCTGGAAGGCGTTGGACGCGGAACCAGCAACGGAATAGAGAGGACTGGCGTCTCAAATCCAGAGGCAGCACGCCAGCATCCACGAGGAGGCTAGGTATCGGTGAAGACCGGAATACACCAGTAGCAAAACGGACCCCGGCGTGATGTACTGAGTCCAACACGCGTAGGTGAGCCTCCTTGGCGGAGGAGTAAACCTCGCAGCCATATTCCAACTTGGAAAGGATGAGTGTTCTGTGGAGGAGGAGTAGCGTGTCCCTGTCTGCACCCCAAGAGGTATGAGCTAAAACACGAAGGAGGGACAGGGCTTTCTGACAAGCCGCCTTAACGTAACGTAAATGAGGCACCCAGGTTAGGCGGCTATCAAATAAAAGACCGAGGTAACGAGTCGTCTATACACAGGACAGTCGTCTATTAATAGTCAATTGCAGTTTTCGTTCAATCAACGACATCCTTGCCGCAGAAAACGAAATGGATAAATCGTCTACATATAAGGAGCTATGAACTCCATCAGGCAGGACACCAACGACTCCATTAATAGCCACAACAAATAGCGTAACACTGAGAATACTTCCCTGTGGTACACCATCCTCAAGTGGACAAACCTCGGAAAGAGTACTCCCCACTCTAACCCGGAAAAGACGATGAGATAAAAACTCCTGAATAAAAACAGGGAGACAGCCACGAAGACCAAACTCAAACAGGTTAAGTAAAATTCCATGACACCAAGCGGTGTCATAGGCCTTCTCCAGATCAAAAAACACGGTCACCTGGTGGTGATTATTGGCAAACGCCTCACAAACTGAGGACTCCAAGGATAAAAGAGCATCCGAGATGGAGCTCATCTTTCGGAAATCATATTGCACCGGGGTCAATAAATTCCGGCTCTCCAAGTACCTATAAGCCTGACATTCACCATCTTCTCCATCACTTTACAAATGCAGGATGATAGAAATAGGACGATAGTTAGTTGCTTGGAGATGATCTTTCCCAGGCTTCAGAATGGGGAGAATTACAGCCACACTCCACAGAGATGGAAAATCATCGGTACGCCAAATGAAATTGTAAAGATCCAATAAAAATGTAAAACCACAGTCAGACATGTGGCGTAAGAAAGCATAAGGGATGTCGTCTGGACCTGGCGAGGAATCATGACACTGGGATAAAGCCGTCTTCAACTCGGAGAGAGAAAATGGGATATTATAAGATTTCCCTCCGGTGGAAGCGAAGTTAACAGCGAGTGATTCCAAATCCCGGCGATGACGAGCCCCTGGTGCAGTAGGATCCTTCCTAGAGACACTGGCAAAGTGCTTGGCGAATAGGTCAGCAACAGTCTTAGGGTCCGCCACCGTTTCCCTTGCATGCGATAACACTGGAGGGGGAGGGGGGGAAAACTTCCCAGAGATCTTACGAACTCTGTTAAAGACTTCTGTGAGTGTAGTTCTGGTAGTGATGGAAGATACATAAGCCTTCCAAGAAATTCGTTGAGCCTCCTTGAAAGTGCGTCGTGCTCGAGCACGCGCTCGCCGAAAATCACCCAAACACTGGGGGTCCCCACGGTGACGACGAAGTCGAGAGAATGCAGCACGCTTCTCTTGCACAGCAGTAGTGCAAGCAGCGTTCCACCAGGGAACAGGACGTTTAGGGAACTGGCCAGACGTCCCGGGGACGGATTGAAGGGCTGCAGAATGTAAGGCATCAGTGAAATAGGATGCAGCCTCGTCAAAAGCTCCAAAGTCAGCCAACTGACGAAGAGAGGAGCTAAGTTCCGTAAAACGCTGCCAATCTGCTTTATCAAGACGCCAGCGAGAAAGGCGTGACTGTGGTACAGAATCAATGCGTTCCAATAAAACTGGGAAGTGGTCACTGCCATACAAGTCCGGTAAGACCCGCCAACGAAAATCAGGAAGAGAATTAGAAGTGCAAAGTGAAAGAACTATAGAGGCAAAAGTACCAGTTTGGCTATGAAAATGTGTCACCTCCCCAGAGTTTAAAATTTATAATCCATGATCCTTAATAAAAGAAGCAACTAAAAGTCCGCGTGGGTTGGTTGCACCATCATCCTACAACGGATGGCGACCGTTAAAATCCCTTAATAAAAGGAAAGGCGAGGAAAGTTCCTGCACCAGGTCGTCAAGATCGTGTCTGTCAACGGGAACACCAGGAGGGAGATAAAGGCTACATAATATATACAATTTGCCCAAATAAACCTTAACAGCAACAGACTGCAACGTTGAGTGAAGCTGTAATGGGACATAAGGGATATCACAGCGAACGAATATGGCGGTGCCACCATGGTGGCCCTGTCCAGGATTGGGGGTACTGTAAACGGCACGATACCCAGGAGGACTAGAGTGAGTGTAGTCTCCGAGCATTGTCTCCTGTAAACAAAGGCAAGCAGGAGAAAACCGAGATATCAATGCTCGGAGCTCCTCCCACGAGGCTCGTAGGCCTGTACAACTCCACTGGAGGAGTAGGAAGATGTCTATTTTCGAGTGCGCTCCAGGCGAGCCCCTGAAAGAGACTGCCTTTTACCCACCTGATTCGGTACGGTAATACGACGAGAAGAGGAGACTGGGACCCGAGAGAAGCCGGGTCGAGGGACCTCGAGCTTTCTCCCAACAAAGGAACCTGCGCCCCCCCGGACGCTGCACTACTAGAGCCGGACCGAACACCACTCCCCGAAGCTACATGCTCGCGGGGAGGATTCCCAACACTATATCCAAGGGATTCCTCAGTTTACATATCCCGATCAGGGAAACCACTAGAAGCAACAGGAACTGGAACAGAGGGGGTCTCAGCAGGCTCAATATGAGCCTCCGCATCTTCCTCCATAGGCCTATCCTGAGAGACCCCAGAATCATGTATACCTACAGTAATCTTAGTTGGCGGAACAGATTCAACTGAATTTGTAAAACCGCGATGTCGTTTCTTCATACCTCTGGCGGACTTCGGCGAAGCAATGTGAGGTGCATGTACATCAACATGCATCACCTGGGACGAGGCCGGAGAAGCCCCATCAGAACCTGGAGGTGACTCGACAGAATCACAGGACAAAAGGGAAAATCTATTATGGGACGTAATAACAGTAGCTTCAAAGGGCCGGGAGGAAACCGTAGAGGACACCTGAGCAGCGGGCTGGGCAGAAGAGCGAGTGCCTAGCGATGAGGTGTACGTCTTTGCTCCAGTACCGGCCTTCTGGCGGTAGAGGAGTTCACGGCGCGCACTACCAAAGCTGATAAACTGACTATTTGCAAGTTGCAAAATATCCTGTTCCATGCGATATCGTGGACACTGTCTGGAAGGCAACTGGTGAGCATCCTGGCAATAGAAGCAATAAGCAGCTGACTCAAATTCCGCCGTGGAGTGTGAGCCTAATGAAGAACAATTACCACACCGAGAAGGCTCAGTGCAGTATTACCTACCATGACCATACCCGTAACATGAAAAACACTGTAGAGGGCGGTCAACAAAAGGCTTTACCCGAAGATGGAGAGGGCCAATACTGACACGGTCAGGGAGGGTAGAACCAAAAAAGGTGAGAAGTATCATGTTAGCTGAACCCTTCATCTTGGACACCTTATGAACAGAACTAGGGCACATCCCAAGTATTTCCTCCTCAGAGAACTCATAGAGGTCATGATTATATATACTGCCTTTACTATAATTGAAGGTATGGTGTGCTTTGACCGTTTCAAACATGTTGTCAGCAGGGCATGGTAGTTGTTGCAGCATTTTAGCTTGATTAATATCTTTAGCCCTGACTAACACCCCCTTTCCCATACTTTTTCAGATTCCCCTCAGGGATCGTGCCAATTTCTTTGGCGAGGTACCTAGCAGCATGAATGAAGTCGCCACGCCCATTCTTATAGTATGCAACAAACCAACGAGGGGGAGGGACTTGGCTGTCCCTGGGAGCGGAGAAGTTTCGCTTGAAATCCAGCACCTGCGATAGGCAGAGTCGCAACAGCATCACACGCCGACTGGGCCTCAGCGCTGGAAGCAAAGGTCACATAGCATCTGTTTGACTTGAAGTCTCCATCATAAATGAGACGGATACGAAGGACTGTGCAAAATGGCTTGAGTAAGGAGTGCAAGGCACGGTAGGAAAACGATGGATCGATATTCACCATCTGAAGTGCGTCCAGCTTGGAAGAGGGACGCACATCAGAGCTACCCCCGGAATGGGAGGCAGCCTTGTCAGACACACGTGGACTTTTGTGTCGCACGGACTTGTCTTGGTCAGCCCCTCTAGGAGGAGGTAGGCTCCAAGGTGGCGACGAGAGAGGACCGTGTAGGGGTAATCGGGGGCAGGCGGACTTCATAAGGGAGACATTCATAAGGTTTTGTTGGTAAGATAACCGGGTAGGACACGAAGTAACGGGTTTAAACTGGATAAATTCAGATTCAACAGGGACATAGGCAAAAATTGGTTTACTAATAGGGTGGTGGATGAGTGGAATAGGCTTAGCAGTCATGTGGTGAGTGCCAATACAATTGTCACATTCAAAAATAGACTAGATAAATTCATGGACAGCGATATTAGGTGGGGTTAGATACACGGGAGCTTAGGGTCAAAGGAGCTGCCTCGTACAGGCCTACCGGCCTCTTGCAGACTCCTGCGTTCTTATGTTCTTATGTTCTTATGTCACTGCTCTTCCCCTAAACCTATTAACAGTGGTGTCCTACAGGGTTCTGTCCTATCTCCCACTCTCTTTCTGTTGTTCATTGATTATCTTCTTTCCAAAACGAACTGTCCTATCCATTCTTCCGCCGATGATTCCACTCTGCATTACTCAACTTCTTTTAATAGAAGACCCACTCCACAGGAAATGAATGATTCAAGGCTGGAGGCAATAGAACGTTTAGCCTCAGACCTTACTATTATTTCCGATTAGGGCAAGAGGAACCTGGTGTCCTTCAACGCCTCAAAAACACAGTTTCTCCACCTATCCACTTGACACAATCATCCAAACAACTATCCCCAAAGGCTCTTCGTTTCATCAACTCTCCTCCTTATACTGATAGTCTTCTACCTTTCAAATTCCGCCGCCATGTTGCCTCTCTTTCTATCTTCTATCGATATTTTCATGCTGACTGCTCCTCTGAACTTGCTAACGGCATGCCTCCCCCCCTCCCGCGGCCCCGCTGCACTCGACTTTCTACTCATGCTCATCCCTATACTGTCCAAACCCCTTATGCAAGAGTCAACCAGCATCTTCACTCTTTCATCCCTCACGCTGGTAAACTCTGGAACAATCTTCCTTCATCTGTATTTCCTCCTGCCTACGACTTGAACTCTTTCAAGAGGAGGGTATCAGGACACCTCTCCTCCCGAAAATGACCAATCTTTTTGGACACTCCTTTGATCTCTATTCAAGAGCAGTGAGTAGCGGGTTTTTTTTTTTACGCCCTTGAACTGTCTCCTTAGCTGTAAAAAGAAAAAAAAATGATAATAGAAAGAATATTGATCATCGATATGATGGTTGTGCTAGGACTAAATACTACTAATTGATGACAAAAGACAGGACATTAAACATTAATAAGTTGGTTGTGATAGGCCTAAATACTACTAATTGATGATACAAGACTGGACATTGAAGTTTGATTAAGTTGGCTAGGCTACTAATTAATGATGAAAGAAAGGACATTGAACATTAAGTTGGTTTCAATAGGCTACAAATCGATGATAATAGAAAGGGCATTGAGCATTAATAAGTCGGTTGTGCGATGCGCTACCAATTGATGATAAAAGACGAGCCATTGAACAGTATTAAGGTTGTTATATGCTTCTGGGATAAATGTGTTTTTCATTACTGGATTATCTGCTGGCAAAATAGTTGTGGTGTAATAGATCTTAAAAAAAAGTTACTTGAATTTTGCCGGCACAATTGGTTGTATTAACTTTTTTTGTGATGTATAAAATTCTTATTTTTATTTTTAATAAATAAGTTTGATTTATAATTAGGTTTTAACCTAGAGTTATATGAGTTAATTATAAATGCCATGTGTATTTACTGGCAAGACATGTCGAGGGAGTTATCTTTGTGGAGGGTTTTGTTTTGTGTTAATATATATCAAATTATTAAGTTTATTATTATTATTATTATTATTAATATTATTATTATTATTATTAAATTATTATTATCATTATCATTATTATTATTATTATTATTATTATTATTATTATTATTATTATTAATATTATTATATTTTTTTATAATTAATATTGTTATTATCATTATTATTATGATTATAATTGTTATTTTTAATATTTTTATTATCATTATTTTCACCGTAATGATGTTATGGTAGCTTCCTATACTTTTATCAACGCCTAGAACTAGAGAACGAAGCGGAAACGAAACAGCTTTGCCAAAATTCAATCCCTAACCCAGAAACCACTTATTAAAACCGTCTTATCTCTGTTATTAGGGCACAGATAACGATTTCGAAAGCACAGATGGATAGAGAAACTTTTAATCTACAAATAGAGCCTAAGAGACGGCCTTAAAAAATATTTTCGAAGTAGAGAAGGGAGCGAAAACATTGAGTTATGCAAAAATGTCCCAACCAGAACAGAGAAACCGCTCATGAAAACCGTCATATCTAAGGTATTAGCACAAAGAGAAACGTTCTGAGAGTGCAGACACATTATATAGTTTTAATCTACTATTAGAGACAATGAAATCGCCTTAGAAGTCTTTAGAATCAGAGAGCAAGGCAAAACACGTGAACGGCTGTGACAAAGTTATAAAATCTCTATGGGGTTATTTGTCAATTTTCACTACACACACACACACACACACACACACACACACACACTTCCTCCTCCATCAATAAGACCCAGCAACGCCAATTAGAGAGAGTGCAAAGGCGTGCTTGCAGACATATTCTGGGCAATTCTTACACTAACTACGAGCATGCACTCACCCAGCTGAATATGCCAACCCTACAGGACCGATACCAGACAAACCTGACCAAATTCGGCAAGTCAATCCTCCACAACCCC
Source organism: Eriocheir sinensis (assembly GCF_024679095.1). Classification (NCBI taxonomy): domain Eukaryota; kingdom Metazoa; phylum Arthropoda; class Malacostraca; order Decapoda; family Varunidae; genus Eriocheir; species Eriocheir sinensis. The sequence continues at coordinate 166,516 of NW_026111535.1, read as the reverse complement.
CGTCATAGAGATCTACTCCCACCCGCCCTCCCTCCCCCCACTAGACCCACAAGACACCACAATATTCTCGTCCCGGTCAAAACTGGCACGGACAGGTATCGGCTTAGTGGATACCGACACTTGTGAGGGTCATTAACACCTCCATGATCACATGACCCCTCCACTCCAACACACACACACACACACACACACACACATCACCCTTCCCCACTTCCCCCATTACTCACCACATGAAACTCATTGTATGGTATTTTTGTGTATTTTCAGCCTTATGGCTGCCTACAAATGAATAAACCATTTATCATTATTATTATTATTATTATTATTATTATTATTATTATTATTACACACACACACAAAAAAAAAAAAAAAACCACGAGGGAGGAGGAATGTCTAAAGAAGCGGTTCTCAACTGGCGGTGACTCTGAGGTGGTCCACAGGACGTCTACTCAATTCAAATATTTTCAGGAAACTATGTTTGTAAGGAATAGTGTTCAGATTAAAATGTTCGCTGCCTATCATTTTATATAATTCATCGAAATTCTGTTTTGAAGAAGTATATTTCAACCCAAACTGTTTGTTGTGAATGCTTGATGTATTCCTCCTCCAAACTGAAATGGTCCTCGACATTCTGTTTTGTGGGGTTGGTGGTCCGGCGTGGTGTCATCTGATATCCGGGATCATGAGACATCCTATCCTTAACTTTGCATCGCGGAACCCAAAATTTACTATCATAGAGTGACTTAAGTGAAGCATCTAAGTGTAAAAAAAGTACCAAAGATGACCTACAAAGCGACGAAAGATACGGCACTGTGTCGAATGTCATGTATGTTTTCTGGATGATTCTCACGATACCCGAATGTCTCATGACAACACACCAGGGCCTGAAACGAGTTGAGAACCACTGATCCAGAAGAAAGGGAGGACTTGTATAATACTGGAATAATGTATCGTTGTATAGCCTCCTTCTCCTCTTCCTCCTGCTACTACTACTACCACTATTACTACTATTACCCCTCCTCCTCCTACTACTACTACTACTACTACTACTACTACTACTACTACTACTACTATAGTCCGTTTCATCCCGTCTGTCCATTCGCAAACGTAAATGTGGTACCTGCGATTTGTGAGTTCGTGATTGCGTGAAGATCAGCTTTATATTTTCAGAGATACGTTTGAATGTTTGTGTATACGAAAACAAATAATGTCTTTTTATATGGACCGCAAACATACTGGGGCTGGATTCATCAATCTTACCAGCCACGCCTCCGGTATCTCTCACATTTACTGGAGAGCTACCACAGCTACGGCATCTTTCAAACACGACATTCATCAACGCTATGGTAACGGTCCGGTAACTCGCACCCTAGCAACGATTGGTTGGGCTGGATAGCCAATCACGTGCGACCTTTGATGCTGTATTTGGCCTTTAAGGTGTCGTTTCTTTACTAATACACAGACTTCAAAATCAAGACATATGTATTGTACAAAGGTAAATACTGCCTTAAAAATAAATAATTAGCGTTGTAATCCCTCAATAAGATGTGTTTTTCACGAATGAAGGCACGTTACTTGTATATTTATCTTCGAAATAAAAATATAATCGCTTATACAATATTCTGCACGTTTCTGTATGTTATCTTCATAGTTTCCGTCATTTGGTGAGCATTCTGTTGTATATGGATAATAATGATGAAGGTTCGGCGACGCTAACGCCAGAAACGCGCCTTACTTTCAAAACATGGCGTCAGCTGTGAGGCGAAGGCGGCCCAATTTCTCAGCCGAGAAAGTTTTAGCCCTCATCACAGGGGTGCGGCAAAGATGGCAAACCATCACAGGGCCACTGTCATCTTGCCTCACCGCTGCAGCCAAACAACGAGCTTGGGAAGCTGCGATGGAGGAGGTCAACGCCGTGAGTGGGGTCGGGCGCAGCGTGGAGCAAGTGCGCGTGAAGTTCTCTGACTTCAAGCGCCACACCAAGAAGCTCGGAGACTTAAGACGTGAGGCGACTGGCACAGGTGATAATATATCCTCTGCAGTGCTTTAACAAGCAGTGAAGAGTCATGGAGGGACAGTTCTCCAGCCATTAATAGATTTCACACTTATGAAATTTGGTTCTTTAGTACCTTATTAACTTTTATTATCTGATGTTCCTGATTCATTTGTATATTATACTATACAACAAAGCTCGTTATGATGATCTTGGCAACATTGGGTGGCATATCGGAGTGTCTCGGTGTTAACAAACTTATTAACTTTGTTGAAGTTAACTGCAATAATGTTTGTGTTATACATTTCATTGAATTTAATCTGTAAATAATATTATATTTTCCTCTTTGTAAATTTTCTGATAATTCAAATTTAGTGTAGTTTTTATATTCTTTATGTCCTTCAATATAAGTAGCCATCATTGGTGACTTTACCTCTAATTCCTTGGTACCAGAAAGAACACCTGTCAGCAAAAAATACTCCACTTCATGAACAATTTGTGGACTGCTTCACTTCTAAGGGTCTTCGCTGATGGACCTCTGCCCCGACCTATGTTTCATCTGGTAACATACTGGATTTGGATGGGGTTAGAGTAGGAGATGTACCTAGATATATTGGGCAGTTTTCCCAAATTTAGTCACTGTCTGCTAATCTTCCAGTAATATTTCCAGACTAGTCAGTAGGGAAGTTAGCTCTAATTGGCAAAATATGAATGGTATAGTGGTAAATTCAACGTACTTAACTTCTTATAGCATGATAGTGATTGATTATGAAATCTGCAACAGCTGTGTTGTGCCACGTTATCTAAACTGAAGCTCTCAACAAGTCGTCCTTGCCTTGGAACAATTCAAGTACCTTAAGGACAGGTACTTAACCTGGTACCTGCTACGTGCCACAGCTGTGGCCTTAGCCTAACCAGCGACGAGCCAAACCTGTTGCATGTCATAAACCGCTCAGTGGAAAGAGTTAATTGGCAGGTGACACCTGGCTACCGGGGATAATGACCTAGCCAGGAGCCCAGGACCCTGCAGGTCAGTTTATGAGGAAGCACCTTTGCGAGCAGACCTGTCATCAGTGTCTACACAATCCAACTCTTTTGAAGTCAGCTCTAGAAGAGGATGAAACGAGATTGATATGGTGAGTACAATGATATTACATACGTGTGTGTGTGTGTGTGTGTGTGTGTGTGTGTGTGTATATATATATATATATATTAGAGATATATAGATATATATATATATATATATATATATATATATATATATATATATATATATATATATATATATATATATATATATATATATATATATATATATATATATATATATATATATATATATATATATATATATATATATATATATATTAAGAGCGACACAGTAGTGTTGTCTAGGTGATAATTTAAGAAACTGGTTACCCGAACATTAAATGAGGTGATGAAAATACGAAGATAGTCCTTAACATAAATTTAATGTATAAGTAAGAAACAACAATATTAACAACACCTGTAGCAAGTGAGAGTAATTACGTTACTTGCTCTTAAGACCTTATGGTCGTTTAAATCAAGTAAATGGTGTGAAGGTCATTAAGCACAAAATAGTTCAATACGAGTATGGTAAATAACAAGATAATATACCAAAACGAAGATTAAACCAAAGACAAAATGACACACAGATAACAATGAGAAAAGAAAACACAAGAAACCCACACAATGACACACAATAATAATAGATAATAATAACCACCACCAATGAATAAATGGATGATAATCACTGATGAATGGATGAATGAAAAGATAAGATGGACACAGAAATGATGAGATATGAGAAAAATAGTATTGTTCACCTCCTATAGTTCACTGGTCACTTTGTAAGTGGTTACTGACTCACTGACTCGGCTGATGACGTGAGAGTTGTTGTTGCTGCTAGCCGAACCCTCAGGAGATGAGTACACTTTGGCCTTTGAGATGAGACTAACTCTCACACTTTGTGGAGGTTTCGACAATGCCTCTGAAATAGCCCAAGGCTATTTGATAAGCCTAAAGCCTTAGCCGAAGCTAGCTCAGGGAGCAACAGGTACAATAATTGATAATTCAGTAGTTAGCAAAAGAGATAGTCTGGTTGCAGTAATACCTCCCCCCTGAAGACGACACCACTGGGTTGATTTGTAGTTGTAGGTAGCCGTTGTTGCCCAGTGGAGTCGTAGTGGTTGACTTCTGGTCAAGTCGAGTTTTTAGATGCGAGATAGGGCGTCGGCGATGATGTTCTCCCTCCCTTTTAAGTGGTTGACATTCAGGTTGTAGGGCTGGAGAAACAGGGACCATCTGAGAAGTCGCTGATTGGTAAACTTGCTGCGATTGAGGAAGGCCAATGGATTGTGGTCTGTGTAGACTTGGAGTGGTTCTTGAGCAGGCTGTATGTAGCATTCGAATTTCTGAATTGCTGAGACGATGGCCAGGAGCTCTTTCTCAATGGTGCTGTATCTTCTCTGGTGGATTTTAAGTTTGCTGGAGTGGTACGCCACTGGATGAAGGATACCCTCCACCTCCTGCAGTAATACAGCACCAAGAGCGGCATCACTGGCATGAGTCTGCAGGGCAAAGGGCTGAGTGAAGTCTGGGGCGATGAGTACAGGACCCTGGGCCAGGAAGTTCTTGAGTTGGTCGAAGGCGGCCTGGCAATCCTCTGTCCACAAGTAGTGTACGGCTCCACTCGTGAGCCGTGTGAGAGGGACAGTGGCGGCCGCGAAGTTAGGGCAGAACCTCCTGTAATACCCTGCCATGCCCAGAAAGCGCCGCAGGGCCTTCCGAGTAGTGGGGGCAGGGTATTCAAGGATGGCAGAGATGTTGGCTTCCTTGGGTCGTACTCTGCCAATGCCCACCACGTGGCCCAGATACGTCACCGTTGCTCGGCCGAAGGTAGGCTTAGCCAGCTTCACGGTGAAGTGGGCTGCCTGCAACCTTGTCAGCACATCCCTGAGTCTCGTAAGGTGCTGCTCCCAATGCTCTGTAAAAATTAGAATGTCGTCTAGGTAAACGGACACTCCAATAAGATCCTGTAACAGATAATCCATGGCTCTCTGGAAGGTTGAAGGGGCATCCCTCATCCCAAAAGGCATTACATTATATTGGTAGAGCCCAAAGGGAGTGATGAAAGCGGATATCTCTTGTGCTCTCTCTGTGAGGGGAATTTGATAATAGCCCTTCAATAAATCCAGCTTTGTTATATACTGGGACCTTCCCACCTCATCGATCAAGTCGTCTATCCGTGGCAGGGGGTAGGCGTCTGGGACTGTCACAGCGTTGACCCTGCTGTAGTCGGTGCAGAGACGCAGCTGTCCATCTTCCTTGGGGACGAGTAGACAAGGTGACGCACAAGTAGACTGGCTGGGTTTCGCCAGCCCTGCTCGAGTAGATAGTCCACCTCTTGCCTCATCTGGTCACGTTTCCTGGGGCTTATGCGATATGGAGGGTGACGAAGAGGAGAGGTGCCGGGGAGGAGCTTGACGTCATGAGAGGTGAGGTTACACAGGTTTGGATGATCATTGAACACATTAAACTGGTGAAGGATGGATAGGATGTCTTTTGATTGAGAGGATGAGAGATGGGACAGGTAATTAGATGGGTTACATAATATGGATGAATTATTTGTCCCTTCTGCATGAGTGGTGGTGGTTTCTAACGAAATAGAACATGCAGGTCTCTCTGGTGAGCCAGGTGCAAGGCCAGCTCTAGTTTTATATAATTTAAGTAAGTTAATGTGTATTTTCTGGGTACTTTTCCGGCGGTTAGGAGTGTCTATAATGTAATTTTGTTCACTGATCTTCTCATTGACTGTATAGGGACCATGGTATTTAGTTTGCAGGGGTGATCCTGGGACTGGAATAAAGACAAGGACTTTATCACCTGGTTTGAACTCTCTAACTTTAGCTCTAGTGTCAAAGTGTTTCTTCATGTCTCCTTGAGTTTGTTTGAGGTTGTCACGGGCAAAGGAGCGAACTTTGGTTAGTGTGTCTTTAAGTTTAACTAAATACTGGGTGACAGTGACAAGTTTGCTTGAGGTGTTATTAAGCAATTGGTCCTTGATGACTTTAAGGGGACCTCTTACCTTATGGCCATACAGTAACTCAAAGGGGGAGACTCCAAGGGACTCGTTAGGGGTCTCTCTTATGGCAAACAGGACGTAAGGTAGAGCCTCGTCCCAGTCCTGGTCCTGATCGTGACAAAATTTACGAAGAAGAGCCTTCAGTGTTTGGTGACATCTTTCTAAAGCTCCCTGTGACTGTGGATGGTACGCCGTAGATAAAGTTTGTGTGATGCCAAGCTCGGTGAGAACTGCCGTGAAGAGATCGCTCGTGAAATTAGTGCCACGGTCACTCTGAATCTCCCTGGGGATGCCAAAAGTGGTAAACAAGTGTGTAAGTTTGGATACAACAGTTTTGGCAGAGATGTTTTTGATAGGGAAACCTTCTGGGTAACGGGTGGTAGGGCACATGGCAGTGAGGATGTATTGGTTACCTTTCTTTGTTTTGGGTAATGGGCCCACGATGTCAATGATGATTTTTGAGAATGGTTCTTCAGGCACCTGGATGGGCTGAAGAGGATAAGGAGGGATATTCTGGTTGGGTTTCCCCATTACCTGGCAAGTGTGGCAAGAATTAACAAATGAGGCAACATCCTTCCTAAGACCGGGCCAATAAAACTCATTAAGTAGCTTCTCACAAGTTTTCCTGATCCCATGATGGCCGGCTAGGTTCCCATGAGCGATCTCCATCACTGGCTCTCTTAAGGTGACGGGTAGGACTACTTGATGGAGCTCAGCCCAAGTGGCATCATCTAAAAGTTGAGGTGGTTTATACAATATTAGCGGAGAGGGAATTCATAAGAATTGTGCATTTGGTGATAAGTTTTTGAAATTTGGCATGGATGTAGATATGGCCATAAGGATTTCAAAAACCATCGCAAACAAAGTGGGCCTGCCCCCTGGTGGCCGGTTTGCACTAAATTCAATATGGCCGCCATGCGACACTGACGATATTGTATTTCAGCTTCTATTTACACTAGAACATCATGCAATACCTCTTTTTCTACATATTTTGACATGACAAAGCCATTTATCAGGTTCCAAAACACTTTTGATGGCTGGTTTAAGAGATATCCAATATGGCCACCATGCGGAGCTACAGATGTGATATCTCAGATTCTATTTACAATATAGCATCATGCTCATACCCATTGCCTACTTATTTTGGCATGATAAGTCCATTTATTAGGTTTAAAAACACTTTTGATGGCTGGTTTAGTAGATATCTGATATATTGCTGTGTTTAAATGACATATAATATATACATGTAGAGAAAGAGAGAGAGAGAGAGAGAGAGAGATGTATGGGCATTGTATGGCTATACTCGATCATCTAAACTTCAGATGCAAGATGGCTTGCGTTACATGTTCAAAGTATATTTGCAGAAAGGCAACAATCAATCAATAAATGAATGAAATCAATGAAATGCAGGTCTTAAAAATCTGCACTTAACCTTAAAATTGAATGATGAACAAGAGAAAATTAAGAGGAAGTGAATTGCAAACACCAAACCTACTTACTCTTAGGTTTTACAAATTATGCTAAGTTGCAATGTGAATCTAGACTGTGTTGTCACTGTTCGTACAACCTCCTCCACACTTGCACAGTGATGTGCAATGAAGCTGAGCTACCCCAGCACTTGCAGTTGCCCCTGCAGGCCTCAGTGCAGCCACAATTTAGAAGCAGAGAGCATGCCTGACTCACTTCTGGCAGGTCTGTCCAGTGTGGAACCCATTCTCTGGTTCGGGCATTCCATCTCCTGCCCCAGTCACCAGGATTTGGGATTTCTGGAGTTTTGAGGAGCGCTTTGTTCCACACAAATGCAACACACAGAAGTGTTCGCTTGATATGCTGGAAGAAAGCATGCTTTGTTGGCGGAATGCTGTCAAGGTCTTTAAGACCTCTAGTGAACATTTGCTTCCTTGCCTCATTCAGTGAGTTGCTGTTACTGTTTTTACAGTACATGAGTACAACCCAGCGTTCTAAGTTTTGCATGTGCTTAGATTCAAGTGTGACAGATAAGGGATCTTGTGTTAATGCAACAAAGGTCTCAGTAACTTGAGGGAGGGCACCCCAAGCACTCCAAGCAGTCTTCTTTCCTATACCATACAAGGATGACACGACATCACAGCCTGTAATGGCATGGAAGAACGGCAGAGCTATGATGTGTTGAGGGTCAAGCATCTCAACAACAGAGTGGATAGAAATGTCCTTATAGGCCTTCCCATGGCCAAAACCAATCCAGAGTTGTGTTAGGCCTAGCTTTTGGAAAAGATTAATGGCAAGTACAACCACATCACTGTCCACAGTCCTGAGGTAGGCTTTGGTGTGACCTTGCTGAGCAGCGTGATACAGGTGCAACATCATCCTGGTGTCCGCCTCCTCCTGCTGACATGGAGACAAGCTGCTAACTTCAATCTGCCTGTTGGTCAGGACAAGTTCCCCCTTAGTGGTGAACAGGTGGAACTGTGTGTCAGGAGTACTGGCACATTTCTGCAGTTCCCCACTCAGAAACTGGAAGAGGTCCTCCTTGTTCCTACCATCTTTGAGGAACTTCTGCCACTCAGCACCTTTGGGTAGAGGAACTTTAGGTGAGACCCTAGTTCTCTGGCCTTGACCTCGCTTGCTACGGGTCTGGGATTTGAGACTAGTCTCCCTATAGGTATCCCACACTGCATCCACCCTAGTGGTATTGCTTGTCATTTGACTGCTCAAGTATGGCATCAGCTACATTTGCGCATACTCCCCAAAGACCTTAGCCCGTTGAGGTTTTACAAAGTGAATCACTGCTGCCATATCTAGCACTACCACAGTGGCCTCCTTTGCTGCAGGAGTACGACCAGTAATAGGCATATTTGGAAGGCAGCGAAGTATGTCTGATTTAGTACCTGACCGCAAATTGCCCTTATCTGACAGTGATGGGGGCTCTCGTCTGTTTTCGTATTTGAAGAAGTCATCTATTACAGCATCAGGGCGGACTTGGAGAGACATGAACAGCTTTGTGACCAGTGTAGAGTTCGCCTTAGCAGACCTGATCTTGTTAGCCCCTGTCTTCAGATCTACAGGGGGTCTGTTTGAGAATGTGAACTCTTTTGTTCTCTTGATGACATCAGAGAGTGGTTTGACACACTGGTCAATGCGCTCCTCTACAAACTTTTTGAACATGGCTTTGCCCATGTCTGGTGCCTCTCTCAGTGACCTAACTACTTCAGGGTCGGATACCTCACCAGTGTCTAAGGTGACTAGATCCAGACCAGTCTCTTTGAAGGGATTTATGACTACACCCTCACTGACAAGCTGCAGCATTGACTTCAGATGATTGAGGAACTTCCTCTGTTCAGCAGCGGCTGATTCAGGATGTTCATTGCTAGCCTCACTGGATCTACTGGAAGAGCAGTTGGCCTCAAATTCACCAATGACTCTGAGGACTTCTGGCTTGGATAGTTCTATGACCTCCTTCTCTTCCTGCTGACCATAGAGACCCTCTGCTCCTCCATCATTCTTCAGGAACTGGATGGAGTGCTCCTAGCTTTGGTCCAGAGCCATGAGAGAGAACTTTCTCTCACTGCGTTGAACTACAAACTTGCCACTCATGAACTCCTGATGGACTGAAGGATGGATTGTAGGGAGTTGAGCCATATCTCTCAGGAAGACAGGCATCCAGCGAGCATAGTTTGTATGACCAAACGTGAACAGCCATGGGCAGAGACTACTGCATGCACTCAAGGTGAGGGGCCAGTCACCTGTCCGCTGTCCCCGGACAAACTGACTGTTGATGAGCAGGTACATTTTGACTGTTAACCAGTAGTAGGCAGTAGAGCTGGAGTTGGCTAGACGCTGCTCCCACATCTCAAAGGCAATGTGAGGACCAGAGGACTGACGACAGAACTCCTCGTATGCCTGAATCTCAAGGACATGAAGCCAGGCCAGTGTCAGCTGGTAGGCATACCTGGTCCGTTTGATGTGCTTTCCACCCAGAAGTGAGGCAGCCACACCTGATGTGAAGATTTTGGCATGATGAAACATTCGCTCCCAACCAGAGCCTGCCAGCAATTTACCACCACATTCCTGAGAAGCCAACCAAGTTACAGTGTTCTTTGATTTGGAAAAAGCGTATGACACTGCCTGGCGTCATGGCATCTTACTTTCCCTCCATGAGTTTGGTCTTCGTGGCCGGCTCCCGATTTTTATCAAACAGTTTTTATCGAATCGTTTCTTGAGGGTGAGGGTTGGAGACATGCACTCTGATGCTCTTCTTTTAGAAGATGGTGTGCCGCAAGGGAGTATTCTCAGTGTTACTCTCTTCGCCGTGGCCATCAACAGCGTTATTAGTGTACTACCAGAAGGAGTCCGAGGGAGTTTGTATGTCGATGACCTGTCCATCTCAGTCTCTGGATCCAGGATGTCACTGATAGAACGAAAATTACAGCTGGCACTTAACAGGATATCCACGTGGGCTGAAACTCAAGGTTTTCGGTTCTCCCAAACTAAGACTGTGGCCATGCACTTCTGCCGTATTCATGGAGTCCACCCGGACCCAGACCTATACTTCTACGGTCGCAGAATCTCATGTGTGGAAGAGACCCGATTTCTTGGGCTGATATTCGATGCAAGGCTGACCTGGGTCCCTCACCTCCGGTATATCAAGGCAACTTGTTTGAAGGCAATTAACCTCCTTAGAGTTTTACCCCATACCTCTTGGGGTGCGGATCGCCAGACCCTCCTCATGTTGCACAGATCACTTATACTTCCGAAACTGGAGTATGGGTGCGAGATATATTCATCTGCGTCGGATGCTCGTCTCCGTATGTTGGACTCAGTGCATCATGCTGGGGTCCGTCTTGCAACAGGAGCATTTAGGTCATGTCCGATTGCTAGTATGTTAGTGGATGCCGGCATGCATTCCTTGGACCTGCGCCGGAGGTCTTTAATGCTGAGATGCTGGTATCGGACTCACCGCCTTCCAGATTCTGTGCCTTGTGTTACCGCCTCCCAAGATTCTCGCTCTCGCGTGTATGACGCTCGGCCGAGTTTCCCTAAACCTTTTGGATATAGGGTGCAGTCACTTATGGCAGCTTGGGCAGTTCCTCCATTCACTGTTTGTCCCCACCGCATCCCGAGGGTGGGCTATTGGCAGTTTCCCAGCGTAGAAGTGTGTAGACCTATAACGGACCAAAAGAGCTCCCTCCCCTGTTACGCAGCACAGTCCTTATTTTTAGAGCACTTCTCTTCTCACGAGGGCTCTGTTCCCGTCTATACGGATGGGTCTAAGTCGGACACTGGAGCAGGCTTCAGTGTCGTCTTTCCCACCTTCTGCCGGGGCGTTAGCCTTCCTAGAGTGGCGTCAGTCTTTACGGCTGAAACTTCCGCTATCTTACTAGCTCTCAAAATTATGTTTAGTATCCACCAGAACTCCTTTACTGTTTATAGCGACTCTCTTAGCGCAATGTCTGCTATAGAGTCCCGTGATTAATGTCATCCCTTATTTTATCGATTTTAGAATGGCTTTACTTATTAAACCGTCGAGGTAGTCGGTGGCCTTTGCTGGGTCCCGGCCCATGTAGGGGTTCAGGGAACGAGCAGGCCGATCGGCTGGCCAAGGCGGCGGCTACCAGCCTGTCCCTGCTGCTGCACCTCACCTTCGCCCACTTCCCTGCAAAGACTTGTACCCTAACATCCGAGCCACCGCTGATAGCGTGTGCCAGGCCAGATGGGAGGATATGACTGCCACCACCAAGATGGGGGAAGTCACGACCAGGGCAAGACGTCCGTGGTCTTACTCCCACATAAAGTGTCGCAAAACGGAAACCGTTCTGGCCCGCCTGAGGACGGGTCACACACGGTACACACAAGGCTTCCTCATGTCTCGGGGTGTGCAGCCTTACTGCGACGACTGCTTGGTCCCCATGACTGTCCGGCACTTGCTGGTCGAGTGCCCCAGTCTGCAGGACCTGCGTGAGCAGTACCTCTCCCGGTGTCATGTAGATGGAATTTTTTCCCTCTCCCTAATGCTGGGGGAAAAGGTGCTCACCCCGGGATATAACGTCATGGGGTATTTGCGGGAGGTGGGCGTTCTCCATCTCCTATAGTCTTTTAAACGCTGAAGTTATTCTAATGGACCATTTTAGAACACTTTTTAATACCCCTCAACATACTTTGGTCCATGGATAGATTTTTCTAAACTAAGATTATTTTACTAATTTGCTTTCCATTTTATTACGCACTCCGGCGCCATATGACCCAAGATGTTGCGGCGCCACGAAGGAAGTCCCAAATCAATCAATCAATCAATCCTGAGAAGCCATCTCAATATGGAGAAAACCTATGAAACAAACCATCTTAGATTCTCCCACCTCCTCAGGAAACAACCACTGGCACTTCTTCTGCAGTGCATACAGGGGACAGTCACCCTCAATGATTAGTATCTGGCCAGGGTTCACAAATTATGTGGCTTTCTTGACAATGAGCATGGCATGTTTCTGCATGGCTATAGAGGAAGCCTTCTCATAAAACACTGGGAATACACCTACAGTGGCTCTTGGTCTGACATTGTCATCCTGACTGTGAGAGAAGAAGCCTGAGTATGTGACAGGTACCTCTGACAATTTGCCATCATCTTCACCAAGGACCTTGTGGACATGTTCTAGCCAACCCTGTTCAGGAACTGCAGCACGAGGGTTTGATGAACATATGGACTGGACTGTGCCACCCGGCATGGCAGGAAGAGTGACATCCCCAGCATACTCATCAATATATGGCACCACAGAGAAGTCCTCAGGTAGAGTAATCGTGGTGTCACCAAGGTCATCTAGTGACAGAGGAGGAGGCTCTACTCCCATTTTGTCAACTGTTGGATGGTTTGTCAGAGTGATGGCTGTGCCGTGGAACTCCACACGACCTGACTCATCAATGTTGTCAACACCCCCTGTTGTGAAGACACCTCTCTTCAGATTCAAGGGTACAACAGCACCTTCTTCAGAGAATCGCTTTGACACTGCACGAGCCAGACTTTTTCTAACTCCCATGACCCGGTCATAAGAGACACACATACCCAAGGAGTGAAACATGTTAATCATGCCTTTCTGGCGACCACATGAGTGTAGCTTCAGACCCATGTACAAAGGAAAAGGAGTCTCTCTCTCTTTTCTCTGGTACAAACTCAGAGCACTGCAAGATTGCTTTGCAGCATTGCTGCACACGAGTTGTGAAATGGTGCAAGCAACTGTTACTCTGGCACTGATGCTGGCCTGGTCCTGTTCAATTTGTTCCTCAACAGAACTGGAACCCTCAAGCAGGATGTTCAGGAACATTAACAGCGGTTTTGCTACTGGTTCACTGAGGCAGTTTGGTGCAAATGATCCATTGAAGGGCATTTCCTGCAGAAGAATGTACTTCCGCAACAGGACACCAACTTCTGCCAGTTTCATGGCTTCAGCCTCAGTCACTTGAAGTCTAGCTGTCTCTGCTACAGCCGCACCAGCTGTCTTCTTGCGTGTGATGAACACATCCCGTCCAGCGGAATACTCTGACCACTGCTTGACTGCCCTGCATTGCGGCTACAATCTGAGCAACTATTAGGGGGTCAAAAGTCTGACTTAGGGTAGAGCTGTGCTCACCTTCATCCCTAGCCAGTGCTGCCCTGGCATTATTTTTCAATGACATGTAACAAGAAACATGGTAGTGTATGTCTGCCGCTTCTGCATCATCTAGGTTGACCGCAGTGGCAAGACGGGCAACAACAACCCAGTTCTTTGACTCAGTTGCCCACTTGTGTAGGTTTCGGCCACAGTTGGCACTCCTAGCTCTGTACAGCTTTTCGGACTCTTCATACCCCTGACAGCACACGCACTGCCTAGAAGTTCGGTCCAGGGCAGCATTGAAGCTAGAGCGGTTTTTTTTGGGACCTGGGGTTGCCTTCTCATCACTGTCTCTTGTTCTTTTATCAAGTTCCCGCTGCACCATGAGAGGACGGAACCGACTCCTGCAGGCATTGTGGTACTTTGCCTGATTGTTTAGCAGGGTACTGGCGATGCCTGTACCATCATCCAGATCTGCTAAACTGAGACCTAAGGGCAGAGGGATACTATTTTCTGTGAAGGTTTTTATGTCATTTTCAAGAGCATCATAAGCAGGGTGATGGCACTCCTTCTTGTAGGGATGCCGCAGATCTTTTCTTGATTTTGCCTGGCAAAGGCAACAGAGGGCCCAGTCAAAGGTTCTTCCAGATGCTAAGGGGTCATCCATATTGGTAATGCAGAATATCAGGTCAGGGGACACTCTGGAATGAACTTGATAGTACAGCAAGGCAAAACCTGAAATAAAAAAGAGAAAACATGGTTAATGTTGGTCATTAAAATCATGCATGAATTTGTGTCAGCATTTGCATTATCATATAATGGCAAATCATGTTTGTCAAATGGCTTTGTCATGTCAAAATATGTAGGAAAAGAGGTATTGCATGATGTTCTAGTGTAAATAGAAGCTGAAATACAATATCGTCAGTGTCGCATGGTGGCCATACTGAATTTAGTGCAAACCAGCCACCAGGGGGCAGGCCCACTTTGTTTGCGATGGTTTTTGAAAACCTTATGGCCATATCTTCCACCATGCCAAATTTCAAAAACTTATCACTAAATGCACAATCCTTCTGGATTTTGACAAATTCCCTCTCCGCTAGTATAGCTTGGGTATGAAATCGAGACAGGGTGGTATCGTCTTTTTGAGCCTCAGCAAGTAAGTGGTCAGTGAATACCTTACCAACCCCAACGTGAGGCGTAGGATGGAGGGTGGTTGGTAAGGGCTGAGGTGGCTCTGGAGCAGCGGCAACAGACTGTGCTCGAGTGACTGCACATTCAGGAAAAATGTTAGGCTGCTCCTTTTCCATGTCAGCTGTAGGGTTGTAATGCAATGGGGAGACATTAGTTATGATAGGTGGAACGACTAGTCCCCCAGCCAGATCATTAGCCAACAGGAAATTAGCATTAGGGATAGGAAGAGAATTATCCTCACTGACAGCAATGGTAACTGCTCCCACAACCAACGGACAGTTTAAGTGCACCCTAGCCAGAGGTATGGGAAAGGTTTGATGAAAATCTTTAAGGAGTACCTTCTCCCCCGTGTACTGCTGCTCAATCCCTGGAAGAGCGGATTTTAAAATGATAGATTGGGCAGAGGCAGTATCCCGCATAATCTGGAGAGGGTGCCCTTCAGAGTCCGTGTTGAGAGCCACAGTACCTTGAGACCTGAAGGGTTGAAAAGGGTCAGTGGGAGGAAGTACTGAAGGAGTGTTGAGAGAGGCGACTGGTTTAGAGAATGTAGAGGTCTTTGCTACTTTACACCTAGGATCAGGACAATTCTTTATGAGATGGCCCACCTTTTTACAAAAACTGCAAGAGAGAAAAGACTTGGCACTACCACTACTCTCTGCGGGTTTTACATCCTTGCTATAGCTTGCACCTGACTTACCCACAGGCTGAAGTTTCTTGTCTCCTGAGGGCATAGAGCGATGTATTAATGAAAAGACATCCGCCAATTTGGCGGCTTTTAAGAGTTCAGTCTCATCCTTATCAGTGATTTGCAACATGATTAAGTATGGTATCTTCCTTTTGAATTCCTCTAGAGCTACAAGGTTTACCAGATCGTCATATGTGGTTACAGCTGCCGACTTAAGCCAGTGTCTCAAAGCTCGGAGTTTCTCTGATGCAAACTCCAAGTATGTTTGACCAGATGTCTTGTTCATGTTGCGGAAGGTTTGTCGATATCTCTCTGTGGTGACTGCATAAGCTGCTAAAATAGCGCTTTTTACTACCTCGTAATCGGAGTTGTCTTCGATATTGTCTAGGACTGCCAAGGCCTTACCGTTGAGTTTGGGCTTGACTAGCCATGTCCAGTCCTCCTTAGGTAGATCGAAGTGAATGGCAGAGGATTCGAATTCCCGAAAGAATGCTTCTGGATCGTAATCCGAGAATTGAGGCATAAGAGGAAGAAATTTGGTTATCTGCAACCTATTATGGGTTCGAGTCCCCCCGTCTGAGGACTGCAGCTGAAGCACGCTGAGTTGATGTTCACGTTCACGTGCTTTACTTTCTTCATTTCGTTCGTGTTCAAGTGCTCTTGCTTCTTTTTCATATTCTAGCTTCATCTGGAGTGCCTGCATTTTCACCCTCTCTATCTCTAGGGCGATTGCGGGGTTTGCAGAACCCAAAGAGGTAGGGCTTTCCATGAGGTGGTCAGCCTCCTCCTCAGGGTCACCCAGATGAGCTAGAATTAGGGACATCAACTCGGGTTTTCTTGTTTGACTAGTGAAGGGAATATTATAGTTTGTAGCAATATATTTAAGTTGTTCCACGGTTACAGTTGCTGTTTTAAGTTCCTCCACAGAGGGATTACCGACAAACTCTTCTACGTTGAACACCATTTTGATTGATGTACAAGTCGATTTAACGGTTGTACGAAAGTTGTTAGTAACCACTAATGGTTAAAAGTGATGCTTGGAATGTGACACAGTAATCTCCTGAACTATTAACTAGTTCACAATCCTGGCATGAGATTAATTGATAGGGGAGCGACCCCTGAAGAGATAACACTTCGACGAAGATAACGAGCCAGTGGAGAATGACCAGAGAATGCAATACCCACATCTGCAAACAGGATCTGGCATTAAGTACTCGTTTGAGTTGGTCAAGTTAAGAGTCGAGTGAAGTATTGAATTGATTCGGAACGTCAGTGGTTCCTAAAGAAAATGAGTCTCGTAGGCTATGGGGAGAAAGTGTCTCACAGGAAAGATTCGAACAGAGCAAAACGTAATTAAGAGTATGAGGAACTGATAAAGTCTCCACGCTAGGCCTTTGCGTGGTTAGTTATTAAAGGCACAGTCAATCCCTACACTCAATCACGTTGCACATGAAACAGGACCAACAAACACAGTGACACAGTGATTACAAAAGTAATAGGAGTGATACTAGGGGTGAACGAACATACATGAAACAATAAATGATTAGCGAAGATGAAGTGGTGGAAAATAACAATGAATTAGTTATAATAATCCACTACATATCATCCCGGACAGGCCCCCAATAATGTTACGAGCGACACAGTAGTTTTGTCTAGGGTGATAATTTAAGAAACTGGTTACCCGAACATTAAATGAGGTGATGAAAATACGAAGATAGTCCTTAACATAAATTTAACAACACCTGTAGCAGGTTAGAGTAATTACGTTACTTGCTCTTAAGACCTTATGGTCGTTTAAATCAAGTAAATGGTGTGAAGGTCATTAAGCACAAAATAGTTCAATACGAGTATGGTAAATAACAAGATAATATACCAAAACGAAGATTAAACCAAAGACAAAATGACACACAGATAACAATGAGAAAAAGAAAACACAAGAAACCCACACAATGACACACAATAATAATAGATAATAATAACCACCACCAATGAATAAATGGATGATAATCACTGATGAATGGATGAATGAAAAGATAAGATGGACACAGAAATGATGAGATATGAGAAAAATAGTATTGTTCACCTCCTATAGTTCACTGGTCACTTTGTAAGTGGTTACTGACTCACTGACTCGGCTGATGACGTGAGAGTTGTTGTTGCTACTAGCCGAACCCTTAGGAGATGAGTACACTTTGGCCTTTGAGATGAGACTAACTCTCACACTTTGTGGAGGTTTCGACAATGCCTCTGAAATAGCCCAAGGCTATTTGATAAGCCTAAAGCCTTAGCCGAAGCTAGCTCAGGGAGCAACAGGTACAATAATTGATAATTCAGTAGTTAGCAACAGAGATAGTCTGGTTGCAGTAATAATATATATATATATATATATATATATATATATATATATATATATATATATATATATATATATATATATATATATATATATATATATATTAGAGATAGATAGATAGATAGATAGATATAGTGGTAAAGAAAATAATTTGGGTAGTAGTAACAATAATAATAGTGGCAGTAGTAGTAGTAGTAGTAGTAGTAGTAGTAGTAGTAGTAGTAGTAGTAGTAGTAGTAGTTGTAACCACAGTAGTAGTAGTAGTAGTAGTAGTAGTAGTAGTAGTAGTAGGAGGAGCAGTAGTAGTAGTAGTAGTAGTAGTAGTAGTAGTAGTAGTAGTAGTAGAAGGAAAGGGGGATCTAGACGTAATAGATGATAGGTGATTTAGTGTCAGGTAGTATTAGTGATATGGTTGGATGCCACAGTCATTAGCGAACAGAGTTGGGACTAATGACCTCCAAGCTATGGAGCCCTCCATGATTATGTGTCGGGAAAATAAACATGGGTGGAGGTATCATTTATGTAGTAGTAGTAGTAGTAGTAGTAGTATTCGTAGTAGTAGCCGTAGTAGCAGTAGTAGTAGTAGTAGTAGTAGTAGTAGTAGTAGCCGTAGTGGTAGTAGTAGCCGTAGTAGTAGTAGTAGTAGTAGTAGTAGTAGTAGTAGTAGTAGTAGTAGTAGTAGTAGTAGTAGTAGTAGTAGGAGGAGGAGGAGGAGGAGAAGTAGTAGTAGTAGTAGTAGTAGTAGGAGTAGTAGTAGAAGTAATAGTAGTAGTAGTAGTGGTAGTAATAACCGTAGTAGTAGTAACCGTAGTAGTAGTAACCGTAGTAGTAGTAGTAGTAGTAGTAGTAGTAGTAACCGTAGTAGTAGTAGTAGTAGTAGTAGTAGTAGTAGTAACATTAGGGTAGGTCGGGAGTGACTGAGTAGGGAAGGAAAGGGGGATCTGGACGTAATAGATGATAGGTGATTTAGTGCTAGGTAGTATTAGTAATATGGTTGGATGCCACAGTCATTAGCGAACAGAGTTGGAGCTAGTAGTAGTAGTAGGAGGAGGAGGAGAAGAAGTAGTAGTAGTAGTAGTAGTAGAAGTAGTAGTAGTAGTAGTAGTAGTAGTAGTAGTAGTAGTAGTAGTAGT